>NC_089762.1:32313390-32318390 GCF_040412425.1 Macrobrachium rosenbergii | reverse complement strand
TCTTTATTGGTAAATGGAAATTTTTCCAAAATAATTAGGTTGTTTTTCTTTCCTCATAAATGGAAAATCTTTCTAAAATAACTGGCTTCTTTTTCTTTCTTCATAAATGGAAATTTTTCTAAAATAATTTTATTCTTTTTCTTTCCTCCTAACTGGAAAATTTTTCTAAAATAATTGGATTATTTTTTTTCCTCATAAATGGACAATTTTTCTGAAATAATTGGATTAATTTTCCTCATAAGTGGAGAGTTTTTCTAAAGTAACTGGATTCTTTTTTTCCCCATATATAAATGGAAAGTGTTCTAAAATAATTATTTCTCATAAATGGGCATTTTTTCTACAATAATTACATTCTCTTTCTTTCCTCATAAATGGAAAATTTTTCTAAAATAATTGGATTAATTTTTCTTCATAAATGGAAAATTTTTCAAAAATAATTGGATTCCTTTTTTCCTCACAAATGGAAAGTTTTCTGAAATAATTGGATTCTTTTTTCCTCATAAATGAAAAATGTTTCTAAAATAATTGGATTCTTCTCTTCTCAGATATGGAAAATTTTTCTAAAGTAATTAGATTCTCTTTCTTTCCTCATAAATGGAAAACTTTTCTAAAATAATTGGATTCTTTTTTCCTCATCACCAATACTATTTTTCTAGGCACGTATGTTGAAAATCCGATTTACTTGGATCTCCACTTAAAAGGCTATCGCTCTTATAAAAGAGGTTCAACACGGCAGGAGGGTAAAATCTGCATATTCATGACTGGACAGTACCTCTGGGAAACGTTTTAGTGGGCACACTGTACTTTGGGTCTTTTGAAAACGTACTATAATAGTTATATTACCTTCAACTCCGGTTAAACGTTTGTGATATATTTTGTCTATATTAGTTTCTTTTGAAAGTTTCTGTAATAGTCGTTAAGATGTGATTATGTGTTAAGGTGTACGAAAGGGTTTAGAGAATATATATATACACATGTACATATACATGTATATATAACTGTATGTATGTATTTTCTAAACCTTTTCGTGCACCTAAACACATAATCACATATAAACCTGTATGTATGTGTGTGTGTGTTTGTGTGTATACTGTATATATATATATATATATATATATATATATATATGTGTGTGTCTGTGTCTGTGTATTTGAAACAATCAGTCATTGCATTATCATCAACTTTCTATTTAATGTAATACGTCGAAGCAAGCTCCGGAAAGTGCTTAAAATCAATTAGTGAAAATCAAAGGTTATCTCAGGCTGTAAAAAGTTTATACAAGTTAAATTAATAGCTTGGCTGTCCAGTGAATCAAAATAACGATAACAGCCTAAATACTGCATTGCAATCTCAATGATCTTTCACGCATTAGGGTGGAGATTCAGGAACACAAAAACCTGCAATTTTATGTTCTTAATTACATGCATCTCTTTGATCTGGGTAAATTTCTTCACATTAATGGCTCTTTGGCAGGTTGGTGAATTAAGAAAAGTTAAGTATGTCTTAGTTTAACCAGACCACTGAGCTGATTCACAGCTCTCCTAGGGCTGGCCCGAAGGGTTAGATTTATTTTACCTGGCTAAGAACCAGTTGGTTACCTAGCAACGGGACCTACAGCTTATTGTGGAATCCGAACCACATTATAGCGAGGCTGGTGAATTGGTTATTGTTAACATCTAAGAGTAATTTAGTCAATCTGAGTTTAAAAGAAATAATGACAAAGAACTTGGAGTGAAATAAAACCTTGCAAGCATCATAAACTTGAATGTTCAAAGCATCTACAAAACGTTACTAGAAAGCATCGATTACGAGAATATTCAAAGCATCTAAAAAAGTCACTAGAAAGTATTGAAAAGGAAAAGGAACATGAAAGTAGAAGAGAGAGAGAGAGTACAAGCAGTTTCAAGTTGCTGAGAATAGAAAGATAGGAATGGTACTTATGGAGACAATCAGAATGTGACAAAAGAATTGTCTGGGGCGCATCTTGCAGGAGAGAAAGGGAGGGGGGAGTGATGATGGGAGTGGGGGCCACTGGAGAAGATCAAGTGGGTAGATAGCAGAGCATAAGCTATATAGGGCACAGGAGAAAATCAATGTCCCTTAACCTGAGATTAGTAACACGTCTCTCTCTCTCTCTCTCTCTCTCTCTCTCTCTCTCTCTCTCTCTCTCTCTCTCTCTCTCTCTCTCTCTCTCTCTATCTATATATATATATATATATATATATATATATATATATATATATATATATATATATATATATATATATATATATATATATATATATATATATATGTATGTATAATTACTAAAGGACCTCATTCAAATTGGATGGTATCTAATGGAGTATTTATTCAGAAAAAGTTACAAGCTTTCTTGGACAAACAGTCCACATTATCAAGTATCCGGATACTTGATAATGTGGATAATGTGGATAATGTGGACTGTTTGTCCAAGAAAGCTTGTAACTTTTTCTGAATAAATACTCCATTAGATACCATCCAGTTTGAATGAGGTCCTTTAGTAATATATATATATATATATACATATACAGGCTATATACATATATGTATATATATATATGTATATATATATATGTATATGTATATATATATATATATATATATATATATATATATATATATATATATATATATATATATACTGTATATATTGTATACACACACGTATATATATTAACATTGACAGGAAATTATTTTGCGTAAATAACTAATGCATTACAGTGTGCGTTATCACCAGCCATAATCGCACGGCCGATGCAATATGACAATCAAAAAAAAATGAGAAAAAAAAAAAAGAGTGCGCAGATAAATTATAAATCGAGTCTGATTGCTGCTCAATAATCCCTAATGAGGCCGGAGTGATAGAGAATTCGATTGTAATTACTTGATTATACGTGTCCGTCAACTTTAACGAAGGCCTTGATTTAATGGGTTTTCAATTGTGTTCTCTCCCCCTTTTGAAACGGGGCACTTTGCCAGATTGGGAGTTTACCTGCTTGGTTTTTAGACCTGGGGAATTCGGAACATTTTTCTAGAAAGTGCCTCATCTTTTTTTTTTTATCTCACTCTTATATTTTTCCTTATTTTAAACAAGAAATTATTCGTTTAGTTATTGTCACTATCGAGTTGACTGAACAAAATATTTGGGTGTAAAGAAAATATTTAATGATTGAAGGTAGCAGATCTGTAATAAAGATCGTAAAGGGTCTGCAAACTACTGTGAACGATAAAATTAAATAAAAATAAGCTTTAAATTAACAGCATCAAAAGCTAACTTATAAGAGCAATTAGAGGTCAGCTTGAGATTGATCTGACCGCGCCTAAAAGTAACTAAATGCATCGCAAGAAATCGAAAATAGCTGTTTGTAGTGCATGACTTAGAATGTTAATAATCTTAATTAATAGACATACTTCCTATACAGGTAAACATATAGGATATCATCCACAGACGACTGGGGATAATTATATCCAGAAATTTAAATAATATTTTCTATTTTTAGATAGACCTCAGAAACATTCCTTCCATTTTTTATTTACGGTCGAGTAAATTCCTGGAGAAAAGAGAGAAGAGGAGACATTTTTAGAGCTTCTGCAAGAAATCCCTTTCTCGGAAGGCCGGGGTCGTGATATTCAAGAAATATACACCCGGAAAATATCTCTGAGCTTTTGAATTCGCTTCCTGAAAGCCGGAGATCCATTGAATCTTGCTTGCACTGGGTAACCAGAAGTGGAGAAAATTCGACCTTTGTACAAGTGTGAATCGAGAAAGTGTTAAAAACGTGGTTTTTTTTTATATAGCACCTGTGCTTTCAGCTATACCGGTGACTGTTGCATGCTCCATTGTAAGGTTTTTTTTTTTTTACATTCAGGATTTTTTTTATCGTTGTTACAGAATTTCAAACGTAATCAGAGTGGAGGAAAACCAGCCTTGATGGATTACGAATTCACATATATTTACAAATCAGTGACTTACAATAGCATTTTTGAAATAAACATATATATAAGTATTTATATAAATAAATATATATATATATTATATATATATATATATATATATATATATATATATATATATATATATATATATATATATATATATATATATATATATATATATATATATAATATATATATATATGAAATTTACTGTACATGGGTAAGGATATACCAGTTCATACAGGCAAAACATGATGTTACATAGGCAATAAAGATATACTGCATATTGCAATGTAAGAAGAAGATAATAACTTAAATAACATCAAAAAAGTAAATAGACCATAAGTCAAACCCCTCCATTTAAATAAGTGTTAAACAATACATACTATTACATTTCGAGAAACTTCAAGAATCGAAAAGAAATCCGTCCTCCATTAGCGACACCTTCCATATCACTAAAGCAAAGCCTGAATTTCGAGTCATGTTGTTATAGTGTTATTCAACCTACTTTCTCTCTCTCTCTCTCTCTCTCTCTCTCTCTCTCTCTCTCTCTCTCTCTCTCTCTCTCTCTCTCTCTCTTCAAAGAAACGAGTGGTGATTAACATGACTGCAAATTCGTATCGGTTATTATTTTAAGTTAAAAATTTAAAGGCGGGGTTTCAGGGCTGATTATTTCTTAAGTCTCTAAACACGCGTGTCTTTTTTCAAGTCACGGAATAAGCGCTTATCATGAAATCACGTATAATTCCCTTTTGATCTGTTCTAAAGATCAAATGAATGCGATAATGATTGGCTGCTTGGTACTTAGTGTTTGAAAGCATATAATTTTTTTACGTAAATTAGTGACAAATATTTATATATATATATATATATATATATATATATATATATATATATATATATATATATATATATATATATATATATATATATATATATATATATATGTATATGTGTGTGTGTGTGTGTATACATATATATATATATATATATATAATTCATATGTATGCATATATATATACTGTATATATTCATATATATGT
>NC_089762.1:32265890-32305890 GCF_040412425.1 Macrobrachium rosenbergii | reverse complement strand
AAAAGTTTGTACTGTTACATTTGTATAGTTTAATTTTAATATATATTTGTAAAGTTACATTACTACGAATTTGATTCTCCAATGGCGTAGTTTCCCTACGAACTGCATTACGTAACCTATAATTTCCCTAGAAGCTAAATAGTTAACCTCACTAACTATTTTTGACAATAGGTACTGAACTCTACAGCACAAAGGATATAATATTTGTAACAATGACACATTGGGTCATTGTGGATAAAGGTGCCCAGTGACCTCCCACCCTAAATCTTGCCACGTCGACGGAAAGGAAAACTTTACGACCGAACGCAGACGAAGCAACATCAGCAGCACGCGCATGCGCAGCCTCCCTCACGGACGGGGGATAGAAATAATCTGATTTAATGTTGACATTGGCAAGCACGAGCGGAGGGAGTTCGTGAGGGTGAATTCATCCCACGTCAGCTGATCCAAGTGTCAAGTCAAGCTAGATTCAGACGATACCTTGATGCAACGTCTTGTAGGAGCGATGCTTTAAAGTCGCGAGTTCATATTGTTGCTTTCGTGCCTATCACACTTCCGCTGGTGTAAGCAAGATACATGCACCCTCTTAATTCCAGTTACTTTCGCTCATATTTCTTTCTCTCTTCTTCTTCTTCTTCTTTCTTCTTCTTCTTCTTCTTCTTCTTCTTCTTCTTCTTCTTCTTCTTTATCAAGGCGCATTTGCCAATGTTCAGGACCTAATAAGCTGCTGAAATACACGGGTTCCCCCTATGAATTTGCCATGGAAAAGTCGTATAATATATTATATTAAATTAAACTATATTGTATTTTTCTCATCAAGATCTGTGTAAATCTCCTGTTACCCTTTTCGTTATTTCACGTTCCCTTTTGTTCTCTGTTGTGGCACCTTCCCGTCATCCTTTTCCTTTACAAAAACCCGATTCTTTCCCAAGGTGGTCTTCGTCACCTCTGCAAATACCGCCCAAGATTTTTCAAAATTTCAAATCATTACGTTCTCATTTAGTTTTATATACAGGTACAACTTGATTAGCAATAAATTTCTTAAACTTGTTTGTTTGAAAGTATGCAATGAAATATTATAAAAGTCCACAGAATAACGGGAAAAGTCGTACAATATATAATATATTATACGACTTTTCCATGACAAATTCATGGGAGGAGCTCGTATATTTCAGCAGTTAATTAGGTCCTGAACACTGGCAAATGCGCCTTGACAATAAGAAGAAGAAGAGGAAGAAGAAGAAGAAAAAATATGAGCAAAAGTAATTCCTGTTACTTTCCTCCTCCTCCTCCTCCTCCTCCTCCTCCTCCTCCTCCTTCCTCCTCCTCCTCCTCCTCCTCCTCCTCCTCCTCCTCCTCCTCCTCCTCCTCCTCCTCCTCCTTTCTTCTTCTTCTTCTTGTCAAGCCGCATTTGCCAGTGTTGAGGACCTAATTAACTGCTGTCAAGGAAAAGTCTTATATTATATTATATTATATTATATTATATTATATTATATTATATTATATTATATTATATTATATTATATTATATTATATCATACGACATTTCCCGTTATTCTGTGGACCTTTATAATATTTCATTACATACTTTCAAACATATAGGTTTGTGAAATTTATTGCTAAATCAAGTTGTACCTTTATATAAAACTAAATGAGAAGGTAATGATCGGAAATTTTGAGAAATCTGAGGCGATATGCACAGAAATGATGAAAGACCACACACTTGGGAAAGAATCAGGATTTTTGTAAAGGAAAAGGATAACGGGAAGGTGGCACAAGAGAGAACAAAAGGAAACGTAGAATAACGAACAGGATAACAGGAGAGTTACACAGAAGATCATGATGAGAAAAATCAGGTGCGAAAAATCAGGTGCAAAAAACCACACTGTTTTTGCTCAGAAACCGCAATCACAAAAAAAAAAGTAAGAGTTTTACGAAGAGAAACATTATTACGAAAGGAAATGAAGCTTTTTTTAAGGAACTGGGGAAATGAGATTGAAGAGAAGGCTTGGAAGTTGTTGATAAAAGCCACAAAAAATAAAAAAAAAAATGAGGAAAAATAATCCACTAGGGATTTTCTAGTGATAGGCGGATGAAAAGAAAGAAACAAAAAAAAATCTCATACGAAGTACATTGCTAAAAGTACTGAATATTCTCATTTTAAACTGAAATATCTTCCCTGTGGACGTTATTGCAGCGACCATAGTCATCATGCTATTTTTGTGATTTTTCATTTGATTGTGTTGCTGTTTTATGAATCTTAAAATCATGAGTTAGAATAACAAAATCTCTACAACAGTTTCTTCGTTTATATTATACAGAAATAACTTGCGATTATTATTATTATTGGTAGAACTATATAGTAGCTCCGCGGCGGCAACTGCCTTCTAACTTGACGATTTGTACAGTTTTTTGGTTGCTAATTATGAATTTACCTTTAATTTTTGGCGCTCAAGTGTAATTAACCTGTAATTAACCCCTGAAGTCCATCCAACAAGGGGTTTCCATACGCGATCTTCACAAGACAGAGCACGGGTACGTCTGTTTCGAACGGTTCATATCCCATCTAGCAAGTGCAATAACTTGTTAACGTATGGGTACCCAACCGCCCCAACCCCCGCCCCGGCCAGTACCAAACACGGCGAAGGGACATTCCATTTGGCCGACAACAAACAGATGCACCACCAGTATCAGAAGCCCTAAAAGTGTGGAAAAACCAGTTGAAAAGGGAAAAATTGGCGCTGAGCTAATATACAGAATTACCTTATTATTATTATTATTATTATTATTATTATTATTATTATTATTATTATTATTGGCAATGGTAGTAGTAGTAGTAGTAGTAGTAGTAGTAGTAGTAGTAGTAGTAGTAGTAGTAGTAGGGACGTTGTAAAGATCCGCAACCCCAGAGTACCCATGTAAAGATTGGCTATCCTCAGAATGAACTTGTTAACATCAGCCACCTCCCAGTACTGAACACGGCGAAGGGACATTCCATTTGGCCGACAACAAACAGATGCACCGCCAGTATCAGAATGAGCTTGTTAACATCAGCCACCCCAAATATTAGCTTGTTAAGATAAACAACCCTCAGGTACTCTGGGGTTGCTGTTCTTTACAACGTCCAGTAGTAGTAGTAGTAGTAGTAGTAGTAGTAGTAGTAGTAGTAGTAGTAGTAGCACAGTGCTGGGATTTGTGACTGTCGCGCAGCGCCTAATTAACTAACCTGCATGGAACACTCACCCCCTACGATGCTGTGGTGATTTTTAAAACTTCGTATGGCCTCCCCCTTCTTCTTAACGATCTGTAGACGTCCTGGGATGCTTTTAGCAAGATTCTGACACAAGGATTTGGGAAAATTATCCCAAATATGTCCAACTTCTCGTTCGAGCTTCTCCAGGGTTGAGATATCGCAGCCCTGAAGTTTGTACTTTATAATGCCCCAAAGGTTCTCAACTGGATTTAAATCCGGGCTATTGCCAGGCCAATCCTCAATGAAGGCAACCCTTAAGAATTTAATCAAATCCTTCACTACTTGTGCTCTGTGACACGGTGCCCCGTCCTGCATAAAGTAGCGAGCCTTACACTTAATCATACATGGCACTAAATGCTCCACCAACAACTCACACTACAGCTCCTTGTTCATAGTAACAGTCTTAGGAAGTGTTACCAACTCCCCAACACCCTCATATGAAAAACAACCCCAAAACATGAGAGAATCAGGGTGCTTTACCGTCGAATCCACATATTTCGTGGCATAAGGGTCACTTTTACGGTGCCTGTACACCTTCCCGGTGACACCTGCTGAACAATGGAAGGTAGCTTCGTCACTATACAGTATTGCTTTAAACTGTTCAAACGAAAACTGACGTAAAATACGACGGGCATACGAGAGGCGATTTCTTTTGTGGCGACGTGTGAGAAGTAGCTTGCGCTTGGCAACACAGCAGCAGTACCCCAAACGGTACCTGATGTACTTTCGGATGGTGCTGGTACATACCCCCGAAAAAACTTTTGGGTTTTGGTCCTTCAATTGCTTGGGTGAGATCCTAGGGTTCTTCTCAAGTTGAATACGAAGAAATCTGACATCGCCATCGGTCAGCTTTCGCTTCCTTCCTGTGGTGGTCTGGACTGTAGGAGAAACTGCACTCCTTAAACTTCTTAAGTCACTGTTCGGCAGTAGTCCAGTAGTCGCTGCAATTTCCTTTGTGGGAATTGCCTGCTTATAAAGGGCAACTATCTGCGATATTTGTGTGTCAGTTATATGCGTATTACCCACCATCACTAGTTACTATGGCCTAAAATCCAAGGGAGACCGCACGTAAACACCAACAACTCGTATGAAAAATAATAGTAAACTGAGAGCCCCCACCCACTCCCAGGGGGAGGTACAGAGGTCTTCCTCGGGAAGTAAAACAGTGAAGGGTACATCGTTGCCGGACGTATGATTACGACAATCAAAAGTAACAACTCTTTAGTAGTAACCGTGGAAAATAACGGGAACTAAAAGTAAAATCTTCTATACAAACGTTAAGATGAACTTCTTTTTTTCTTAAGTGATAAACAATGCAAGATATCAATCTCATAAGTGTCTTGTAAATGATATTTGTCACAGCATCATATTGATGCTTCTGTTCCAGCAGTTCTCGCTGGATGAGCGGGTTGCGTTCTCAGCTACCACTCAGGTGGTCGCGAGTTCGAATCTCCGACCGGCCAGTGAAGAACAAGAGGAATTTGTTTCTGGTGATAGAAATTCATTTCTCGCTATAATGTGGTTCGGATTCCACAATAAGCTGTAGGTCCCGTTGCTAGGTAACCAATTGGTTCTAAGCCACGTAAAAATAAATCTAATCCTTCGGGCCAGCCTTAGGAGAGCTGTTAATCAGCTCAGTGGTCTGGTTAAACTAGGATATACTTAACATTTTTCTGTTCCAGCATTTTTTGCTGATGCTCGTATGTGTTTACTTAAATGTCTACAGTCTTCAGAAAACTGGAAGACTTCTGTGTCTCATAAGTCAGTCTGTTAACTTTTCTTACGGTCGTATATTGTTGGAACAAAAATATAAAAAGGTTATAAATATAAAAATTATTTTAAGAGGTATAAATATTCTAGTGCAAGAAAAACGTCTGTAATCATTCTTTCTCACAGAAAATAAATGTACTTTTTATCAGTGCCTTTCACTTGAAGAAAACTGATTTTTATGCCTTCCGATTTAAGAGTTGCGAGATTTTTCTGTTAAAGCGGCGAACAACTTCGTAAAAATCATTAAATAAGTTGAAGTTTAGCTCACTTTTATTCTTCTTGGACTTAAACTAGATTAGACGCCTGTCTCAACGTAAATAAATGGCAAGGATACAGAATACCAAACTGCGCTCTTTTGTAATAATCCTGATTATGAAGTTGTCAAGTTAATCCTAAGAACACTCATACGTAAACTGAAAATACAAAGCCCAAAAACTCTTCCATATTAAACTAAGTAATTCAATCCTATACTTTATTCTGGAAATAAAGATTCGGTGGCAAACTTAAAACCCAGGAAGAGCCTTCGGTTGGATGAAATGAGTTTGCAAAGGATGCCAGATTTGCTTGAAATGTCACGTTTTGTTGATGCGAGAAACCGCAGTTTCGAATTAGCCCAATTCAGCGGAGGTAATCTTAGAGGAATATATGCCAGGCAGTCCAGTTCCCTTTACTTTCCACAGCTAACGTGGAGAATATCAATGAGGGCATTATCCCTGCTGGAAAGTCTGATATTCCAAATGTTAGGAAATGCTCACAAAAAAAAATTCCAGTAACGAAAAACATTCGGGATACCTTTTCGGTTACGTAATTTCTCTCTCTCTCTCTCTCTCTCTCTCTCTCTCTCTCTCTCTCTCTCTCTCTCTCTCTTTACATATATATATATATATATATATATATATATATATATATATATATATATATATATATATATATATATATATATATATATATATATATATATACACTAGGGATTCAGAGCCGATGAAACACGGTTTTTCGGCAAACACTTTTTATCAAAGCATCAGATAAAGGTGAAAGTTGGTAACTGCATATTTTATAACCCTACCTAATTTTTGCAAGTATTATTTAGTACCTAAGTTCGCTAGTTTTGATATTTATAGAGTAAAATGAAGTCGCCGATGCCGGAACCGAGAAAAATCACAGACAGGATCCTAAAACCATTCGTGACGTACCTTATGGAAGCCTCATGACGTCATAATCATGAGGCTCCGCCATCCATCAGGTAGGTAGCAGCTAGCAAGTCACTAACAGGTGAATTATATGCTTACACAGTCTAGGCTCCAACAAATTCGATATTGGCCAGCAGGATATAAAATTGCCCCAGTGGTTGCAAGACTGCATTTGTGCTATGGCTTGCCACTTTGTATAGAAGCAAGAAGACCCGTGGCAAGATTTACTATAGCGTGAATAGGTAATTATATTTTCTATAGTGGGATATAGTTACTTGGCAACACTCATCTCTTGCTGCAGTTAATAGAACGCTATAGTGTCGAAACTTGAGGTAAAACAAAACGGATTGTCTTTTTGTATTCCTGCTCTAAATAGATGTAGATCTAACAAATGAGCTATAGACTGATTCATTATGTGGATGAATTACATTCATTGAATTATTTGTAAAGTAGAAACAATACAAATATCAAGAAAATGGAAGAATTCCAAGCTAACCACTTAGTCCCAACAACTGCTGTGGAAGTTGTGATGAAGCCCCACATAATAATAATAATAATAGTAATAATAATTATCATGATAATAATTGTTCTAAAGGGTCCACAATAATATAGTTGTTAAAGGGTCGAGCCTTTAACAATTATATTATTGTGGACCCTCTAGAACATTTATGAACTCTCGTGATGGAGAGTTTTTCTCGCAATAATAATAATAATAATAATAATAATAATAATAATAATAATAATAATAATAATAATAATAATAATAATAATAATAAAATTATTGAGAATGATAATGCAATCAAGGGAACGATGACAAATCTTGCTCGCCATCATTGATATTTCTGAAGCCTAGGATGGGTGCTAATATCAGTTAGTGAATATATCATCAGCAAGTGGGCAGAGCCACAGTGAAGAGACGTTTTCCCCATACTTAAACTTCTCTTCAGTGTGGGTGGAGCCTCATGACGTCATCAGTTAACGTCACTGTTGTGTTCAAAACCCTTACTGGTGATTTTGATGGCTCTGGCATAGGAAACACACTTTTACTCTGATAAGTACCAGAGCTATTGAACTTAGGTACTAAATAATACTTGCAAAAATTAAGTAGGGTTATAAAATATACACTTGCCAACTTTCAACTTTATCCGATGTTTTGGTAAAGGGTGTTGCTGAAAACCGTGTTTCATCGGCTCTGACTCCTTTAATATATATATATATATATATATATATATATATATATATATATATATATATATATATATATATATATATATATATATATATATATACACATATGTATATATACATATATATATATATATATATATATATATATATATATAATGTGTGTGTGTATCTATCTATCTATCTATCTATCTATATATATATATATATATATATATATATATATATATATATATATATATATATATATATATGAATAACTAGCAAATGTTATTGACTTGTGAAAACTGTAAATACAAAGACATAAAAACTACTTTAAAATAGCTAGTTATTTAGGTTTTCTTAATAAACTTGCCTTGCAAAGAAGAGAAGGGAATTCCACAAGTTCCTCAAATGTATAAAATAATTCAATACATTATTTTCTCAAGAAACAAAGAATTGTTTGTGTTTACTGGTAAAATCCGAAGCTTATGAAGTAATCCCTCTGTAACTCAGAGTTCCCAGACGCTTTACGTAAGCAATTAGCATCTTTTATCGATGGCAGACTGTTCCTGAATTCCTAAGGTGTACCAGAGACATTATTCAATGGAATGAATTAGATCAGACGAATCCTATCAGACACATAAAAAGATCGCTTCAATTCAACACTCTCTGCTCGCAACATCCGGCCGAAGTTACGTCATTCTAATACTGGAAGCTATGTAAACCTATGAATCTGAAACAAGGCTGTTATTAATATTCTGCAAGAAGAGTAAACATTTCATTGTCACTTTAGGAATGAATACCAACATACGTATCAACACACGTACGTATGCTTAATTCGTCTGGATTTCAATGCACGTGGTTATAGCAGAATACAAATAAAAAATGAGCCGAAGTCTCTTCGGCGCAATCGAATTTTCTGTACAGCGTATAATCAAGTCCCCAGAAATAGATCTATCTTTCGGCGCTCCCGGTATAATGCTGTATGACCTGCGGCCCATGAAATTTTAACCATGGCCTGGTGGTGACCTGGCCTATATCGTTGCCAGATACGCGATTGTGGCTAATTTTAACCTTAAATAAATTATAAACTACCGAGGCTAGAGGGCTGCAATTTGGTATGCTTGATGATTGGAGGGTGGATGATCAACATACCAATTTGCAGCCCTCTAGCCTCAGTGGTTTTTAAGATCTGAGGGCGGACAGAAAAAGTGCGGACAGAATAAAGGGCGGGCAGACAAACAAACCGGTCGCAATAGTTTTCTTTTCAGAAAACTAAAAAGTTAATGCTTTTGTGGTTTGAGACTAAAGGAGGAAAAGAATTAAAGGTCTGTGATCAGTATTGAGAAAAATGAAGAATACTTATGTCTAGTTAGACAACAGAAGCTCGGTAGAGAAATTAATGAGTGATGTGAAGAAGAAAGTAAGGGTTGGTGAAAAAAAGCGAAAACAAAATTTAATGTGTTGGTTAAAGGAATGGTGGGTAAAGTTAATTGTTGCATGAGAAAGTTGTGATAGGAAGTGAGAAAGTTTCTGGAAAAGGAATGGCTGGATGTATTTATATGAATGCTATCAGTTGGAGGAGAAGGATACAAATTGCAAATATATAATATATATATATATATATATATATATATATATATATATATATATATATATATATGTATATATATATATATATATATATATATATATATATATATATATATATATACTGTATATATATATATATATATAGAAAATTTACTGTCATAGGAAAGAAATGATAAAAGAAGATGAATAAAAAATATCTAGGGTGAAAGACACTTTGGAGGAAAGTGTGAAGACTACTGCGGCTACAGTCATATAAGAAAAACAAATTAAAAAAAGGTGAAAACATGAAATAAAAAAATTTGAAGTATGGTGAATGGAAAAATATATTATTGTTAGATGCAATGGCATGACAGAAGAGAAGAAGATAGTCAAGAAGAAGCAGTGGAGGCAAAAAAGGGACATAGTGGAAATACAGAATAAAAGGGAAAAGTTTTTGAGACTATGTTGAAGACAACTGCTGCTTTGTTAGACTTCCATGTCTTTTAAATTTCTTATAAATGCCTGATGAGACAAGTAAAATAAATGGCACTGAAAGTATGTGGAACGATGTAAGATAGGAAACTGACCTGTGAGTGCAGTCTAAAATGGTTACTGTTTATAGAATAATTTGTTATTTGGTGACAGGAAAGAGAAGCTACAGGGACTAAGAAAATAATACAGAAACATTTGTAAGGGGAGAAAATTCAAAGCAAACATTTTTAAGGGTAAGGTAAGGAGGATAAATTGTGGGAAAGAAAATGGAGAAGTGAATATCAGCAAGGAATAATGAAAGGATGAAAGAAGTTGATACGGAATATTTTTGAATTAATAATGTTAGCGTGAGAGAAGAGGTGAGGCACAGGTCAGGTAAAGAAAATAAGGAACCAGGAGCTTTATAAATTATTTGGGAACAGAAGTTACACCAACTTTTTATGTAATGCATTTAGGTAACAAAAGCAGAAAAGTTACGGAATATTCTTGTGGTGATATGAGTGTTTTGATGTGACGCAGTCTTCTGGAGAGAAGAAGAATATGCATAATTCAGGAATTTTAGGGCGAGGGTAGAGAGGCCAAGAAAGGTTAGCTAGATGGCGGTTGTGTTTGTGTGTGTTTGTGTGTGTGTGTGTGTGTGTGTGTATGGGGAGGGGGTAACTGGGAGGGGTGGGGGATGATAAAACAGTCATTAATAGTCAGGAAGTGAAAGTGGTATGAAGATACAAGTGAATATAGCGTTTGAGAGAGAGAGAGAGAGAGAGAGAGAGAGAGAGAGAGAGAGAGAGAGAGAGAGAGACCTATTTGCCTTTCATATTAATGATAGAATGAAGTAAAATTACTGCATAAAAGTGGTTTGCACAATATATAAGCTCAATCGGGAAATATTTCTTGATCTTTCTCTATCTCTCCCTTACAAACCTGTACACACATATTAAAGAAAAATATTAATAAACAGATATATGCTTTGCATGCAGGGGAGTATACGGAACAACATCCATCAACCATCTATTAAATATAAAGGCAGAATTCATCACTTGAGAGTTTGATACTACAATTAAAATCACTAAAACTTATCTGCATAAGCCACTCATATTGCTTTATCCCAAAATCTTCTTATGTAATAATAAACAATAGCTTTATTACGAATAAGTTATTCAAGAGGTTGATAATATAACCAGATCTTTCATTTTTATATATACTGTGTTTTTTTTTCTTTCCTTAGCAGTAAGGCTTCAGTTTCATGATTCAACGGTACTATTTGTCTTTACCCAGGCGGTTTCGACCCAGTTCTTAGGAAGTATGTTGAACAAATTCAATAAGCTGTGACCTACATCTATGGACGGTGGCGGGGTGGGGGGCGGGTGGGGGTAGGAAAACAGTCATACGAATGTTTCATAACAGTTTTCTCTCGTCTAAGGTTTCCACTCATTGTGACTTTCCCGTTTCTGTGATGTAAGCATCGTTCCAAATTCTGTATTGTGTCTTTCCAAAGAAGTTTTTATTTGGAATATTTTTCAAGGCACTATAGGGTTTCTTGGTTTTACTAAAGCAGCTATTATATATATATATATATATATATATATATATATATATATATATATATATATATATATATATATATATATATAATAAACTTCGTCAATGGCTTGGAAATAGAGCTGAAACCGGTCAGGACCTACATCCAGTCTCTCATTTTTCACCTGTGGCGATGGTTGGTACACGAATCACATGTAATGTGATTATAATCACACACACACACACACACACACACACACATATATATATATATATATATATATATATATATATATATATATATATATATATATATATATATATGTGTGTGTGTGTGTGTGTGTGTGTGTGTGTATTCATTTATTTATTTATGTGTGTGCCAGCGCGTTTGTGTGTGTATATGTGTGCGCGGCGCACGTGTATGTATGCACAAACACTCGTAGAAATATTGACATTTACAAGCACATGCGTAGGCACGTAATCAAACGTATAGTCAACACAGGATTATTAAAGTTTTCATCCTCCAATTTCAAACTGACCTTTTAAAAGGGTCCATGAACTTCAAAGCTCATATTTTGAACTTAATTCTCGCGGGTATGCCATACACCATTTACTTAAAAATATAAAGAAAATAATATCTATTGTTATTTTTGCGAGAAGAGGCGATACCACCACCAGTAGGTCTGCAAGACGTTAAAGAAAGTAAGATCCCTTTCTTGTTTATGCTCCAGCGCCGTACAAAGATAAGTTTACTCAACTTTATTTCACATCCCTGTGTACACAGGGTCGATGTAAAGACAAACTTATACTAAGAGGAAGACAAACAGTAAGTTATAGTGTCTAGTTTTTGCCAGCGATATGACTCTTCAGTCTTTTCATTTCCTACGCCTCTGTTCGGTTTTAGTTTTCTGTAAAAGAAAACTTTGTCTGTCCGTCCGCACATTATTTTGTCCGCACTTTTTTCTGTCCGCACTTTTTTATGTCCGCCCTCAGATCTTGAAAATTACTGAGGCTAGAGGGCTGCAAATTGGCATGTTGATCATCCACCCTCCAATTATCAAACATAACAAGTTGCAGCCCTCTAGCCTCGGTAGTTTTTATTTTATTTAAGTTTAAAGTTAGCCATAATCGCGCATCTGGCAGCGATATAGGATAGGCCACCACCGGGCCGTGGTTAAAGTTTCATGGACCGCAGCTCATACAGCATTACACCGAGACCACAGAAAGATATTTCTATTTTCGGTGGCTTTGATTATACTATGTAGCAGCTATACAGAAAACTCGATTGCCCCGAAGAAACTTCGGCACATCTTTTGCTTGTTCTCATTCTATCTGACAACCTTTCCGTTTATTGATGTCTGTGAAGACTATTTTAGTTGGCTTTGTTTTCTACAAGTTTGCATTGACAATTTTTTTTTTTTAATGCCGGTTCTATATCTTTACACGTCAGTTTGTCTTTACGATAAGTTTTTTCAATAAAGGTCTGAAAATGTATAGATGAAGGGACATATGGTTATGAATGTCTTTAAGTTCTCTTCAGTTTTACAAGGAATTTCAAAATGAGAGGTAATTTCAGTTTTTCTAAAGAGTAGTTCTATGCATACTTGAATAAGTTTAAACGTTTATTTACAAGCGACTGCAGTAAACAAATTTGAGACCTCGCCTCTTTTATCAGTAAGAAACACAAGTTAATCCACGATGCTTTAACCTGTGTCTTCTTGGTCGTCCGCCCATCTAAGTCCCTGATATCCCAGTCAGTCTGCCTGACTGTCTAACTGACAATTCAGTGACTCTCAAATTTACTGGTATCGTTAACCGCCCCCCACCCCCACCCCCCACCCCCAGCCTTGTGATAGATCACCATTACCCCTACCGCATTCATCTTCAGTTATGTGAAGTTATAATATAAAGGAAAGAAAAATATTGGAATGATTAATTTTTAATGCGTTTTATATGTAAGAAATTAATTTTGCTTTTACTCAAGTCTCAACAAATAAAGAATTTAGATTTTAGACATTATTCCTTTAACAAAAAATTAAAATTAAAGTATTGCTCTTTTTATTACAAATTGAAATTAAACCGTTATATCTTTTGTAATTAATAGAAAATAAGGACATTATTGCTGCATTATTAATGGGAAACATGGTATTCTTTGTCCTTTAGTAAAATATCAACGCGTGGGTTTGTAGAGAACAGCGCACATCACATACTTTTAGAAAGTGTCTCGTTACCTCACATAAACGGCTTCATTACCCCCACGGGGGTAATTACCCCAGTTTGAGAACCACAGGAACAGATTTAGAGCAAGAATGTGATCCTGATATGGAGAGAAACTTTATATAGGAAATGTCTTGATGAACTTCAATATTTTATGGATAGGTAGGATTCAATTTTGTAGTGGAACTAGAAAGGGGTGCAGGACCTCTCATACTTCAGTACAGTTCCGAAGACTTGCTACTGCAATAATATCACCATATGTTTTGTGTTGCACTTGAGAACAGTAATTTTATTTTGATATGGTAAATCCTTCTGCCATTGTTGGAGATGTGCGCGCTTTGAATGCTTGCTAACTTTCTGTTTCGTGTTCTGTTCAAGTTTTGACATTCGTGTCCTTACGCGAGTTTATCATTGCATTTCACTCATTTTCCCCTGCAACGAATGTTGCCCTCTTTCCAATAATTTCATTCTTAATTCCTGTAGTGTATTTTGTAATTTACAAAGATAAATAAAAAAAAAGTCCATCTTGAGATTTTACCTTCGTGAGAGATATTTTTAGTTCACGTATACACAAAATATATTTTTGGTTAGAAGTAAAAGTTCACTTAATTGATCACAACGGAGAGAATGACTTCTGCATAAGCTGTCACACTACGACGGTCAAGGTCAACGGATAAAAGGAATCTGAAATTATGGGTCAGGGGTGTTTGAGTAAGAGTTGGTCTAAACCTATAGACTTCGATGCACGTTTTATCAATATTTATATATATTGATTATTTCACTTGAGTGTATGAATAGATATCACGACTTAAAAAAACGATTGTACTCATTATTATCATATATATATATATATATATATATATATATATATATATATATATATATATATATATATATATATATATATATATATATATATATATATATATATATATATATATATATATATATATAGAGAGAGAGAGAGAGAGAGAGAGAGAGAGAGAGAGATAATATACTTATATTCGAATATTTCTGAGTTAGTGTATGTTTATAATAGGTGATAAGTACAAACAGGGTTTTTAAAGAAAGTGTGATATCTATTCATACCCTGAAGTGAAATTATTAATATTTGGGTTTAAATCAATACATATGTATGTGTATATATATATATATATATATATATATATATATATATATATATATATATATATATATATATATATATATATATATATATATAATGTGGATCAAATTTTCCCTGCTATTTTATCGCCTCTCCATTACGAAATACTTCCTATAAGTCACAGCGACTGATCACCATTTTCGCCTGGATATTATTCTTTGTTGAGCTGACGGGTTCCTTTCGGGCTGTTTCTAACGGAGAACGGCCATTTTTCTTGCCATTGCCGTTATTCTTGAGAAAGACATTTTCACTTTCTCCATCACCTTTGCTTAGAGGATTTATTTCTCTGACTGAATTTCTTCTGTGACCTTTTCTACAGAGCAGTGTTTTATGTTTCTGTAAGATTATACGTACCGTGTTTATAATTTCATTCATTAATTCAAAATCTATTCATTCAATATAGTTTATGGAGAGCGTATGTCTGAATAGACATAACGAAATTCTTATGCAGAAAATGATAAGTAGCTTTCAGGAACAACTTAAAGAATTCTTTCCTAATCTTTTTTTTCTCATTTGGCATCATGTAATGCCCCTCTAACAGTAAACGCCTGATACCTTTGTACGCCGCTAATAATTCACAACGTCTTTGCCAAAGAACTGAACCAATATTTTGAAAATAAATTTATTTCTATTATTTGCATATATGATATAAATGAAGTAATAAGTCTTACACTGACACGTGCACAAATGAATGGGTAATGTTATGATTTTCACGTTCTGAATAGGCGATTCTTCTGCAGCAAAAATATGATAATGCTGTCCTCATCTAAAGGATAAGGATCCCTAAAGAAGCACGATTTTTGCTGTTTATCAACCAACTAAACTGAATTACGATGACATTCTGAGATGTCCCCAGTTTTACAAAAAGTCACGCACTTTTTCAAGGTTGCACACTAATCACAGGCGGCAAATTACGTACGAATGGGACTTCCGGTGACAAATTACGAACGAATGAGACATCCGACTGCTCACAAATCACGTACGATATATTCTGCCACTCAAAAATCATATACGGCTCTGACATCCTGCTACACACTGATGGCATAGGAATGTTCATCTGCATCTGACTACTTACCAATCACATCTGAATATATCATGCTGTTACTCACAGATCACCAACGTTTATTTTATCAATGCTGCTCAAAAGTCACAAATTAATGTTACTTCATTCTACTCACAAATTATGTATCATGTTACATCTTGCTACACATAAATAACATAGAATATTGTATCCTACTGCTGAGAAATCCCATATGCATGTTACATACAGCCACTTATATATCCTTTTTGTATTTTATACCTTGCTACTCATACATACTACGTAAATGTGACATCCTACTAGCCGAAATAATTTACAGCTGTGCCATTGAGCTAATCACAAACCACATATGTCTGTGACTTCCTGCTACACGGAAATAACAAACGCATGTGACATCTTGATATCCACAGAATTAAACTGAAAATAGAATTTAGCCCAGAGGCCAAGCACTGGGACCTATGTAGTTATTCAGTGCTGAAACGGAAATTGACAGTAAAAGGTTTGAAAGGTGTAACAGGAGGAAAAATATCGCACTTGCACTATGAATCAGTTGTTAGGAGAGGGTGGAAAGGAAGTTGGAAGAAAGAGAATATGAAAGGAGGTACAGTAAAAGGAACGAAAGGGTCCGAGGGCACTCTGCAAAGAAACTTAAATAATGCCTACAGTGCACCGCATGAGGTGCACTGACGGCACTAACCCTCTACGGGAGATATCCATAGATCACATACGGATGTGCTACCCTTCTACTCACAAATCACATAAAAATGTGACATCTTGATACTCACAAATCACACACAAAAGTGACATCCTGCTATTCATAAGATATATATAAATGTTGCAACCCATTACTCATAAGTTCACGTATGTAAGCAACATCTTTTCACAAATCACATATGAATGTGGCATCCAACTACCCGCCAATCACATACAATTGTGAAATTCCACCAATCACAAATCCCATGTGAATATTACAGCCTGGTATTAATATATCATATGTCTATGTGACATCCTTTTTCCAAATCCTGTATAACTGCTACATCCTGGTACTAAAAATTTACATACGTAGATGACATCCAGCTGCTCACAAATCCATATTATAGTGACTTCCTGATACTCATAAATCACAAAGGTAGGTGACATCCAGCTACTCGCAGATCCCTTATTATTGTGACATCCTGCTACTCGCAAATCCCATATTACTGGAGGTCCTGCTACTCCCAAATCTCATATTATTGTGACATCCAGCTACTCGCAGACCCCTTATTATTGTGACATCCTGCTGCTCTCAAATTCCATATTATTGTGACGTCCTGCTACTCGCAAATCTCATATCATTGTGACATCCAGCTACTCGCAAATCCTGTATTATTGTCACATCTTACTACTCGCAAATCCCTTATTATTGTTGCATCTGGCTACTCGCAAATCTCATATTAGTGTGACATCCAGCTACTCGCAAACCCTGTATTATTGTGACATCCTACTAGCTTACTCACAAATCCCTTATTACTGTGACATCCTACTACTCGCAAATCCCTTATTATTGTGACATCCTACTACTCACAAGTCCCTTATTATTGTGACATCCTACTACTCGCAAGTCCCTTATTATTGTGACATCCTACTACTCGCAAGTCCCTTATTTTTGTGACATCCTACTACTCGCAAATCCCTTATTATTGTTGCATCTTGCTACTCGCAAATCTCATATTAGTGTGACATCCAGCTACTCGCAAACCCCGTATTACTGTGACATCCTGCTACTCGTAAATCCCTTTTTATTGTGACATCCTACTACTCGCAAATCCCTTATTACTGTGGCATCCTACTACTTCTCGCAGATCCCGTATTATTATGACATCCTACTCTTTCTCGCAGATCCCATATTAGTGTGGCGTCATGCTTCTTGGGATCCCATATTATTGTGACGTCTTGCTTCTCGCAAATCTCATATTATTGTGACGTCATGCTTCTCGCAAATCCCATCTTATAGTGACGTCATGCTTCTCGCAAATCTCATATTATTGCCATATCCTGCTACTCGCAAATCCCATGCCATTGTGGCATCATGCTACGCACAAATCACGTTCGAATCATGTGTCCAGGTATAATACGAATATTATACCCGGCTCCTAACAAACCACATGCGCCTACCACCTCCTTGGTGGAGCCCACTGAACAAGTCACGTGCGGATCTTGAATTGCACCTGGAAAAATTGGACGGAAACCTGAGAGGGTCACAGGAGAAGAGGGAAGCGAGAAGAGGGGAAAAATGGGTCACAAAGAGCTAATTGAACCGGGGACAGACTTGATTCCTCTCCTTTCGTCTGCCTCACGTATCCCTTGAGTTTTTTCACCTGATGGAACGCGAGATGTGAATGGAAGCTGAGTAAACAATGGGAATGGGTAAGCAGAAGAAATGAGAAAATGAAAGGGTATTGTTATTGAGGGGGGGATAATGATGGCTCTTGTACTAAAGAGAAGAGAGAAAATGTAGATAGGCAGATGTCTGAAAGAAATGATCGTTCCCTGAACTGTAATGATGGCTCTTGTGCTGAACAAGCAATATAAAATGTAGAAATGTAGATGTATGAAAGAAGTAATGGCTTCTTTGCCTGAAATGGACGATTCAGGCGGAAGGAATATTGTCACTATAACGCCATCAGAGAGCGTATACATCCGCCAGTGCCTAAGGAATTTGTCATACTCAAGTCCGAAAATTTATCAGACTTCGTCGTCTTTAAGAAAGAAAACCTAGTTTCACTTCGAATTCTGGATCAATCTCGAAATCCAATCATCTCCCCAATGGTCCCAAAAATCTCTTCAAACCCCGCCCCCTCCCCCCCAACAATCCAGCCTATAAAAGAATACGAATCCTCATCTGCAACTGGTTCCATCTTAAAATAGAACGAACGTATCCTTATCCTACCCTTAAATTTCCTGGAAACCCATAAATAACTGAAGGAATGACATTCTAAAAAATAATAGTAAGAAATAGAGAGAAAAGAGTGGGAACATGATCTGCTCTTACCTCGTTGCTAGAGCTGAGAGAGAGAGAGAGAGAGAGAGAGAGCCTAACAAACTAACTGAATCCACGTGTACCTTACGACCTTGTATTTCCAGACAGGAAAATGAAAATAACAGAGAAAACAAAACAAAAAAAAAGAGGAAAAGTTAGCAAGTATTTGAAGCGAGTAAGCGTTATGATAATGACCCATCCATTAACTACAATGATTATGATAATGATGGTGATGCTAATAATGTTTAATTCATCACTTCTCATCAAGCGGAAGCATTGCCAATCTCTTGCCTCATTTTGTTATTCTGTGACCAGATGAATAATAATATATGTTCCAAAGGAACATAATTTATGAAATCCTACTTGAATTAGTGGTTCTCCTTATCATTTTTGCGTTACGATTCGTAACGATATACAATTTTCAGACTGTATCCATTATCTTCTATGCTTCTTTTCTCCATAGGCCATGACCCATTTTAGGTCATACCCTCATCAAATTCCTCCAGTTCACGTGAAAACACTATTCAGTTTGACCTTTGACTTTTATATTATATCTTAATATATCTTAGAGGGAATATAACTATTGCGTCTTAGAGGCAATGTAACTATTGCGTCTTAGAGGCAATATAACTAATGCGTCTTAGATGCAATATAACTAATGCGTCTTTGAGGCAATATAACTTTACTCTGATAAGGTCCAAAGCCACTTATCTCTCTTTGATATCACTTTTCGTCGCCTTTGTTCTTAATTTTATTACCCATCTGCTTCGTTATTAAATGAAACAATCTCGAGTTTTACTCACAAGCTTTATTCTTTATTCTTAATCCCAAAAATCCGTTGTTTGTTATTATAATATTATTTGTAATGTTGTCATTATCATACTAATTCAAATATATTACTTCAGATATTAAGCAAGTTACTCACTTGCCAATTCTACTTAACAAACTTCCCCCCCTTGTCATGCAAACTCCAATCACATGTATTCCACCTCCATTTATTCCGGTACCATCGGTATTGTCTTCACAAATCGCACGGCATTCGCCCAGATAAAGGTCAATTTAACCTATTTCCAACTTCGAATTGTTCTAAGCAATCACTTCGAGACTAAGCGATTGCTTCATCTATCTCCACCCTCATCTTCGTCCTACGCAGATCACCTCTGATGTCTGCAATCCGTCGAGTTTTATAAGTCATCCCCTCCCCCAACTTTCAAACGAATTCCGTTTCACTTTCACTTTGCTCCATTCTTTTATTTATCGGTTAAAAGATCTTCAGGTTCTGCGCCAATACGCCCCGTTTAACACGAACGTCAAAACGTCAAATCTCGAAGCATTTACCGTACTTATGTAACTGACCTTTTGGTATTGTTTCTTTCTTGCTCGGAGATCAAAGTCCAATTACCTGATGCTACGCGAGTTAACTCTATACTCTTTTCAGGAGATTTATTTTTGCACTTGGGAAAAAAACGTACTCCCTGATCCTTTGGCAGATTTTCCATTTTATTTCACGTGGACAGTAGACTTTCTTTTCTCTTCACGTTCACCCTTTGTCGGGGTATTGCTAAGCTTTTCAAAGTGATCGTGTGTAATATATATATATATATATATATATATATATATATATATATATATATATATATATATATATATATATATATATATATATATATATATATATATATATATATATATATATATAAATATATATATATATATATATATATATATATATATATATATGTGTATATATATACATATATATATATATATATATATATATATATATATATATATATATATATATATATATATATGTGTGTGTGTGTGTGTGTGTGTGTGTGTGTGTGTTGCATGTGTGTGTGTGTGTGTGTGGGAGTGTATATGCTCACTCCTGCTATATGCTGTGTTGGTTATATCACAATTTAGCTATTAAATGGGGTCTGAATGATACGTGCAGTTGAAGTAAGCGTCCAGAAGAATGAATGAGTGGAATCATTTTCCTTTATGAAAGCAAAACATGACAGAGTAGAAAATGATGAAAGAATTGTAGCAGCTTAGTGCCACTCCGTATACCAAGGAAGATGACTGTAAGGGTTTTGGGGGTGAGAAATTGAGATAGATGTCGTGCTTGATAAAAGCAGGGAGTCCGCTCTTGGTTAGGTCACAGAAGCTGGGGGGGGGCCTTAATTTGAGTGAAAATATCGACCGTCAATGGAAAACACTGCATAGGAAAGATTTGTGGGAGTTGGTGAGGGTGTAGTTTCTGACTGAATTTTAATTACATTCAAGACAACAGTGATGATTTTCATGAGTTTAAGATCACTGAACTTTACTTCGTTAATCCTCTGAAACCCCTAGCCATAAATCCTCTACATAGAAACGTCATAAGTTTGTCGTCGAAGGTTGCTAGTATTTCAAGCAACAGAAAATCGGCCACTTCATGCAATTGCAACAACTCTTGCTGTAATTATCTCCTCTCTCTCTCTCTCTCTCTCTCTCTCTCTCTCTCTCTCTCTCTCTCTCTCTCTCTAAAATGTAGTTGTTGCTGTCCTGAACTGAGATCAGAAACGGATTAGTAAATGACATACTGCATTGGGCCTGAGGCTGATCTGCTAAACTAGGACTGTTTAGATATCGATCTCGTACAGCGCTTCTGTTATGTGATTAGCTTTGTGGAGGCATTATTAAACTCACTGATTCTGAATGGCTGACAATATCTGGTGTTGCCTTGGACTCCAGGCCTTCATTTTCGTTGAATCTGATAAAAAAAAAAACATGTTATTTAGTGGTGCCTGAAACCTAGGATTGTTTGCTAGCTTCCCATATGATGGGGTTGATGCTATGTTCTTCATCACTTTGATAACACCTTCGTTGGATAACGCCGGCATTTGGACCTTCACCTGTTAAACTTCAGTGTTTACTATTGGCTTCTTTTTTTTCTGAACAAAAGTAAGTTATAACATTGCCGAAAACATCCATTTCTTACGTCAAACACTACTCCCATAACTCTTGCTTGTATTGAATTAGTAAATGCTATTCTCTCTCCTAGGCGTCAGTGTCAAATTCAGTTCGGGAACAATATCACAATAACCAAACCCAGAAGGCCTTCCATTCGCTTTACACTAAAATGGTGGATGTTGTCTTTACAATGTCGTCGATACTGATCATTATAAGTTTGGGACGCCTGCAATTCTTCTTCACACTGTCACACTAAATTGCGTCTTTTTTCTGACGTGTATTACTGCATTTGTATGCATAAGTAGACTGCCTTAATTTTTCTGGGGTATAGAACTGTATTTATATGCTTATGTTGAACTGCTTGTTGTTTCATCATTAATCGTTTATTATGTATTGTTTTTATACTCCCATTGTACAACGTTCCTCACAAATTTGCATTTTGTCCTGTGGCTTCCACCGTTCTCTCTCCCATTCTCTAATTCGTTTCCATCTGAATCATATCACTTTCTTAATAAAGACACCCTTAAACACTACATTTCTTAATTAAATCCTCCACTTCATAATTCCAAAGCACTTTCGTCTTAGTCTAACTACTCACTCTTGAGTGAGAAGACTCCTCGGCGCCACAAGAACCAAACTCAAAGCCTTTCTAATCTCCACTACCTTCGAAGTTATCAGTATCAGTAATATAAATCCATAAATCCTTGACCTATCTTATACATTACTCACAATGTTTTCAATAAGAATAGATTTTTACGATATTATTCATGGTGATCTTTGAACAGATTTTTTTTTCTGTGGTAGGTAATCTACATTCTCACATTCGCTAATAGGTTTATCAATCACTGACACGTTGTAAAACTTTATGTACCTGTGCAATATTCCTGTGGTAAAAAAAAAAAAATAAATTTTGACTCCCTATTTAATCTATCAACGACCGTCCTCCATTCTTTCTACATGACCAAGCCATCTCTAAAACACATCCATTCCACCACCTTCCGTAACCTCTTTACCATTTCTAAGTGTCTCCAAATTCCTTAGCATGTTTCCTCTTCCTGCTCTCTCTCTCTCTCTCTCTCTCTCTCTCTCTCTCTCTCTCTCTCTCTCTCTCTCCACATATCTATCTATCTATCCACCTATCTTCCTATCTATCTATCTATCTATCTATCTATCTATCTATCTATCTATCTATCTATATATATATATATATATATATATATATATATATATATATATATATATATATATATATATATATAGAGAGAGAGAGAGAGAGAGAGAGAGAGAGAGAGAGAGAAGAGAAAAAAAAAATCTGTGACATACGGAAATCCCAATCGTGCACTCGCAAACGAAGAAACTCCGTTCCAGCATCTTTCCGAAACGCGTCGCAGGAAATTAACCATTTAAATTCAAAGAAAAAAAAAATAAACCAATATTTAGAAGCTGTGACTCATCCACAGCTGACTGACAGAGCTTTTTAATTAAAGGAAACCACAACACGCACCATGTTAGCCTTAGAAACGCAATATTCGAAGCCCAAAAGAATCCGACGGACGAAGGCGACACACGATCAAGCCACTCCTTCCCGCAACGGGCAAACCTATTAATCTGTATATACACAAACAGATTGACCATTGAGCTCCGAGGGGTCTCCAATTTCTCAATGCCTTTTCAGGAGAGCGCCGCCCTCCCCAACTCTTCTTTTTTTTATTTATTTTTCATTATTATGCGCCTCGTTGCCTAATATGTTCGGGCCGAGTGAGCGAATGATATTTGGTCTTTTTTTTTTTTTTAAGGACAGCTGTTAATATATTTTTAATATTAAATTGTCGATTTACTCGCCTTCCTCATCGATTGTTTACATATATTTTTTTTTATTCCTTGCTGCAACTTTAACCCTTATTCGCTTCATAAAACAAAAAAGAACTCTTCTTTGATATGCTGATAAAAAATCTTAGGGTAAGTGTAGCACACTGTTTTGCCAGGTGTGGCTTTATGATAATAATAATAATAGTAATAATAATAATAATAATATGACCGTAATACTTAATAAAAAAGGAAAAGGCATTGAAAATTTGATTAGAAGACGCGTACGACCATGTATACAAGCACACTTTCATACGCAGGTATACACATCTACACCTACACCCACAAACACACACATACACATTATATACACACATACACACACACACACACACACATATATATATATATATATATATATATATATATATATATATATATATATATATATGTGTGTGTGTGTGTGTGTGTGTGTGTGCGTGTGTGTGCGTGCGTCTGTGTGTGTGGTGTGTGTGTGTGTGTATATGTAAATATATTTATAAATGTTAACTGAATGAAACAACAGATAAATCGGTGTGAAACATTATCAATTATTAATGGAGAGGCATAATCAATGATACGTTAATTACCCTCCCATGCCATCAGACAGACACGAAAAACCAAACGCAATCGTAATGACCAACATTAGCATTACAAACAGAAAGAGAAAATCGCATACCTTATGTCTATACAAAAGTAATTGTAAAAACCAGGTGAGGTTATTTTGTAGACAATGTATCTGAGCTAAGAGCCAAGAATGAATTAATTGCGTTCCATTTCTTTCCCCTTGACCTCTTATTAACTTCAATAAAAACTATAACCTGTCTCTTGATCGTGACTTTTGACCTTAGCGGGGATCAGCTTAAATGTATAAGGAATATATATTTCTAATAAAAATTATTTAGAAAACTCTCAGCATCTCCCTTGACTGACTTAACTCATTTTTCTCCGGTCAACCAGAACAATACAAGATGAAATTATCATCTGGAATTTTATTCAGGGTTCAGAGCATTAAATTACTGGCATAACAAAATGATTAGTTAGTCATTAACAGATTTGCGTTTATAATGGGAATATGGACTCAAGGATTCTCCTTTTTTCTTTATTTTTAAAGTTTGTAATCTTTTAGTGACTTTGGTTCTGTTACAGTTTTGCAATACTTTTTTTTTATAAACTGTGCTTGATTATTTAATTCGATGGCCTCTGAGTCTTGCAGTGACATAGATAGACAATAAGTAAAAATATAGAATGGGAATTATCACGTCAGAATTGGAACTAGTGAAATTAAACATTTAATGAAGAAACTGCTCAGTTCCATCACACTTAACATTTACGTTGTGACACTTAAACTTATCTACATGATGAATCTTGAAACGTGACCAAATTCAAAATTTCGCACCAAGGCTAAAGAACTTTAGATAAAGGAAACATGACGTAAATGTGTAGGTTTAAACTTGGTCGTAGTGTTGCGAAAAATAAAGCCTACAACTATCAAACTCCAATTTCCAAATCATTGCAACTTTCAGTCTTTGATGTCAAGAGAAACTTGTAAGAAAGTAAGAAAGGTGAAAGGCAGGTTACAAATCAGGAAGGTCAAACGGAGGCTACAAGGACCACACACACACTTGCCTATTTGGGATTATGAAATCCCGAATAAGCAAGTGAATAAAAGACAAGAGAAACGGTGATAATCTGTACACGTTACTTATCCTGTGACCTTCCTGAAATGATAATCCAGCAGCCTCTCAGCTTATCAGATCTCAGGTTGTCAGACCTAGTAACTTATTATAATGGTGTTTTGTTTTATGGCTTATCCGTATGGGCAAGATATATGTTAGATTAGGCTATAAATAATATAGAATTAGTGTACGCTATATGGCATCTTGAATGTTCAAGTGTAGGCCGTGCTACGGGATCTTGGTTAATTATCAGATTTTGCTGTTTATTAGAATTATAGGTTGAATTTCTCAGGCGATATGTCCATGATAAATGTTAGCCAAAACTGTTATCAGACAAATATTCCAAGATATTTCTAGATTGCAACCCATAATTTCCGTTTATACTATACATATATTTCATTTTTTACTATTTCATCACAGATCACTAAAAAATCATTCTTTTGCCTAGACTTCTGGTTTTTAAGAATCCAAGGACGATTGGTTTTTGGTTCGAGGGTAAACACGGTGTCGTTAATTTATGCCTTCCGTGTTGGTTCATAGAATTTTGAATCAAGAGTTTTCCAGTACTGAGAAAACTATTAACAAATATATCTTGTATTTTGTAAGAGGATTTTGAAATTATTCCACGTGCCGCTGACGAAACCTTTTTTTTTTCTTGAATCTCTAAACATCAAACAACTCATTCCATAATTGATTAGTCATCCTTCTTCTGCCCGTTTATTTATATTTTGAAGTCTTCCTTCGACCTTGGTGTCGTCTACGGTCACTCTACAGGCTTTAGGTTAGGTTTGGTCATTTATCTTTACTCTCAGTTACATTTTCCGTAGTCATTTTTTGTAAAGCTTTCCATTTTTGTAGCGTCACTAACAAATTTTTTTTTTTTTTACTCCACTGCAGTATAAATATATTCTTTCATTTACTTTCCCCTCCTCGTAAGAGAGAAAAATAACTTTTTTCATGTAGTAATCAACCTAATTCTTAAAATAATAAAGTAGATATAATGACACCAGATATAGCCGTGGTTTATATTCCGTATGTTTGTGCAAAACGCCTGTTTGTGCCTTTGCATATACAGAAGAGGTGACTCATCAATTTTGCAATTGAATATCAGCCAAGAATAAGAATCATTTCTTGTAAATGGGTCTAGCTTTATGCACTTGAAACAAATGGTATTATAGTACATTTCTTCCTTTATTATCTGCTCAAAAGAAATGCAGTTTAAAATGTACTGTCAGTTTAGCTTTTGGTAGCACAGAATATGAAATACTCGTATTTGGTTTTAATAGCGTATGGAAGGTTTTATTGCTTGCATATATATATATATATATATATATATATATATATATATATATATATATATATATATATATATATATATATATATATATATATATATGTGTGTGTGTGTGTGTGTGTGTGTGTATGTGTCTGTGTTTAGATAGATTACATAAATAGATAGACAGACATTTCCTAAAACACGAAAACTCACCGCATTCCAAAACCGGTAGCTTCAAGCTGAAGTTTTTTATCAACGATAATCCACCATGAAACAACTTCTCTGACACACGTCTAAAAATATCACGTCATTTTTCGGCGATACCAGCGCTCCCGCCAACATTACCCGATACCAGCATCATCCCCGGTGCAATTGTCAACATTTCTAATGCGATTATCTCATTTCCCAGGATGGAATTCAAACGGCAGACGTCAGTGAGATAATTCCTTTCTTTTCATTCCGGCTGCGGAACGTCGAGTGGGAATGTTATTCTTGATAATGTAAACGATGGTACGTGACTGTGTTAACACCCCTTTGTTTACGTTCCTGGTTTTATTATTCTTGTTTGTTATTTCATCGAGAACATTATCACGGGAATCCGTTTTATATATTAAAAAGATTTTGCTGAGGAAGGACAGATTTAGCAGGGGTGGTTACTCCTTGAAACGTTTGAATATTTATTAGTACACTGATGATTTTATCCTGACACTTTTGTATTGAATATCTATAACCCTTCGAATTTACGTTTAATATGATGTGTAATGTAATACCATCGCAACTACTGGATCAATGACTTTTCCCATGAATTCATAATGCAACTATAATTGCCGTAAGCATTATTATTAGATAATCGATCCATTAATATCACATCTTCTCAGATTGTTTGCAATATAATCCTCTTTAAGGAAAAAAAATTAGCATTCACCGAATTCTTCCGCTTAATTATGTTTAATCAGCGACAATTTCCTTGACATTAGCTTGTTATCAGTTTAAGAACTCTTCAAAAGACATCGAATATTTTTTTTATATAAATCTTGTTTGTCGATTTTTTTCTGTAATGCTTCTCATCTCAAATAACCCGGTCGTAAAATCTAACAAACAAACGCATCCATGATTTCTTCGGCATCGCCCGAGATACGAAAACACTCGAGTGAAACTTTGGAAGCGTTTTTGGAACTTGAAATCCTTTCTCTCTCCTCATTTTATTGCTGATTAGACTGACGGCCTGGAATTCCCTTTAAAACCTTATCACGAAAGTCTGTGGCTTAAAGTCTGGGGCTTCCTGAGTGACTTGTGGAGTTAAATTCAAATCCCACGCGCCACAGCTCTGTGACAAACACTGGGTCAATTTTATACGTGCTAAATTGTGCAGTTTTTTCTCTCTCTTGAGATTTTAAAAGGGAGGAAGAGTGTAATATCGAGTCAGAGTTGACGTGGGCGATTTGTGAAGGTTTTCCTGAGTAGTTTTTCTTGGTAAAATGGCTGATGGACGTTCAGCTGTTGCTTCTGGGAAAGGTTTTTGTTAAGGAATTCCGGAACTCGGAATTAGTAAGTTTTATTTAAGTTTCTCTTCTTTTTTTATGTACACATTGATTACCTCGAAATAAGAATGCCATGAAATTATTATTATTATTATTATTATTATTATTATTATTATTATTATTATTATTATTATCATTATTATTATATGAAATGTGCAACCATTCATGTGGATCATGCATATACAGGCGACTATCTTCTCAAACTCCATAAGTTTTAATGCCATGTGTGAAAAATGGAAAATGATTGAAATGAAAATAAACAACAGTTAAACGAATATAAACCTAAAATAATATAATTAATTACAATTAGACAACAAATCCTTTTTTCCATTTATGGGCATGGTCATCAGAATCAGTAACACTTAAGCTTATCGAAAAAGGACGTTGAGAATATTCTCTAGCGATTGTTACCATTGTTAGGAAGAGGAACCCACCACTTTAAGTAATCTCGTTTAAAAGATAATGTTTCCGAGAGGCTGCTGATATAAAAACAAGAAGAAATACTCGAACAGTTGCTGGAAAAGAGATCTGAATTATATCATGCATATCATCGTCTGTGTGAAGACTATCGCTTTCCGATCGATAACCAGTCTTTTGACAGCACCAGCTGATATGTAGGCCTATTCTCATTGTTGCAATAAAAGAAAACTTTGAGATAAACTTAACCACTGATGTAGACAAATATCCAGGATTATTAAATACAATTCCTCTCACCCTCGCAACCAGCATTTGTTTTGCTTCATTCTCGACTCTCTTCCATGTCAATGAGACTCGCTAATGTAACAGCCTCTCTCCTGCAGCAAGGTTTAAAAGGGTTGCAACCCCGCCTACGTCATTTTTCCTTTTCCCTAACTAACCATCAGAATCTGTTTGACATTCCACAAATCTCTCCGGTTACGGCTTACTTAAAGAGCAAGAGCCCGTGCCAGCGCAAGACTGGTTTAATCTGAAACAACAGCAAGTACAGTGATATATAATTAAACTGAATTAGCGAGCAGACGCACGGGATAGGATCTGATATTTAATTAAGTCTTAATTTTGCCGGCGTTCCCCCTCATGCACAAATGACCAGACCAGCTAATGACCCGACCCAAATCTGTGTTAAGCCACTGGCAACATTATTCCGATGATGAATAATTGCAGCAAAGGTTACATAGTCTGCATACAGGACCCTAGATTTCTAGAACATCAGCACTGTCACTATAGTCTATTTATCGGGAGCAGACGGTAAATATCACTGAAGGTAATCGTGATTGGCGGAAGCTCATGTTAAGCACCTACCATTGGTTACAGTGATATCAGCTGCGAAAATTTACCATCAACTCCAGAAAAAAATAGAAAAAAAAAAGGTAACACTAAAATCAATTTCAACTGTTCTGGATATAAATCCATTATTAAAGTTTTCATGTGTTTTTATTTTTTATTTTTTTTTGATAGGCATTACAGTGTCTTTTTTTCCTAGAATAATTAGTAATTATATAATATTTCATTTAGTAATACGACTTTCTTAAACATTTTTGAGGTCTTAAAATTAATATCATTAATACAAAATATAATCAATGCACTTGACGTGGAAAAATTACCTACTTTGTATGGAAATGAGGAAATGATATCATAATACCTACTTGCAAATATTTGATGAAATAGTACTAAATTGGCAAATAATGCCTGCTATTGAGATTACAGTTAGCATGGATTTTAATAACATAATTATGTTAATTGGAATGTTAATTATACTTTTTTTCCTAAAACCCATAAAAGTGAGACAATATCAGTAGTGTTTGCCTATTAAAAGCAAATTTTATCACCATTTTCTGTTAAATATAAACACATCTAGGCCACAATGTTATTAACTAATGTTTTCAAGGGAAAATGGGTTGAATTCTTCAGAAACATATGAATTTATAAAAGAATGGAGTTATTGTTATTACTAGATAATATAAAGACAAAAACAAAAAGGTATAGCAATAAAGAAAAACGGAATCACAACTCTTGAACTTTAACAGGATAAGCAGCAGATCGCGGGAAATGATTTCATACTTTATAGCATACAAATATCATGGGTGGTGAGTTTAGTGTTCATCTGCTTCAGCCCAATGTGTTTCTGAAAGTTTCAAAGCTAATGAAAATCAAATGTAACACAGAACGCAGCCTATAATGATAATAATGGAAGGACCATCTACAAACATGCAAATCGAGTTAATGACAAAAATAAACAAAAGAATTGGTATTATAAGCAAGGTGATCAGTGTAGGCTTCTACAGGAGAAGAACTTTTGCAGCAGGCTGTACCGTGGATACAACGCTCGTAATATCATTATATCAGTCATGCGTACTTTGTAACAAGTTCAGCACATAAACTTGGTTAATAAGTTTGTGTCAAAAGGGCATCATCTATATTTTCTTGCTAGATACGGGCATAAAATCAAGTGCCATCCGCTCGTTTCTTTTCCAAATATTCCTGGACTGTACAAGATGGTAAGAGCACTATTCTCGGCAGCTTATGTCATTCTAGGATCTGACGGTCATTGTATTAATTCGTTCAGTTGTGTCCTAAGTTTCAAATATGAACCTTGAACTCTTATTTGATCGATTCTTGTCATTTATAATGATAATAATGAAGCTGTAAGAAAGCCCTGTGACTCAATACCGTGTTTACAACCCACAATCAAGAGTCAAAAATCCACATACAGATTTCGGAGAACGATTAGCTATAGTAACTCTTATCATAGGAATATTTCATTACAGTCCTCCTGATTCCTGACAGATTTGCCCTATGTCGTCCTTACCAGTAGGTTGTAAATTAAAATAAAAAACGTATAAAACTCAATTAGAGGTCTTGAATTCAGACCAACACATAGATAAATTAATTCCGCTTAGTAATATATTCCTGGCTTGCCATAAATATCGCCCCCCCCCCACAAGTACTGTCAAGATCTCTTAATTTATTGAGGAAATGAACGTGACCGACCTCCAAATTTGTATTCATTTAGAAAAATAGATTCAAGGTCACGAGACAGAATATATGGATGAAATTTTGATATCAGATAACAGCTTCCACTCCGAAAAGTGACGGATTATCCCGTGAAGGAATTATTATTATTATTTATTATTATTATTATTATTATTATTATTATTATTATTATTAAATATGTATATATATATATATATATGTATATATATATATATATATATATATATATATATATATATATATATATATATATATATATATATATATATATATATATATATATATATATATATATATATATATATATATATATATATATATATATATATATATATATATATATATATATATATATATATATATACTTTAGGAGGACAGGTTAAGCTGAATCAATAGCCCGGCTGATTATAAGACAACGGGAAATTTTTTCCTTTTTCGACATACTTTCAAGTTATAATAAGTTTACGGCGCATTTTTCGTCGCTTTCGCCAAATTCTTCTTTCATTATCAGTGAATTGAGAACCAAAGGACTAACTTTTAAAGACTTTAAAGACAGCACATCTTCGGATTAACGGCATCAAAATGAAAGGTCGAATAGTGTGACATTACAGGGCTGACGACGAGACGTGATATTCTTGAAACTTAAGAGAGAAATTTGTATAACCTTAAACGATCTGATCTTTGAAGAGAGTTGGGCTGAATGCGCATAAGAAACAGGTCAGCCATTTGTCTTTATAGCGATGCTTTGAATTATGTGAAAACTGAAAATAGGATAGTGAGCAAGAAAGTGATCAGCCACACTTCTTTTGGTTATGATTCAAATCGTGTGGAAAATGTAAAATATAAAATGTAAAATATAATAGAAATTGAGGGTCACGCGCATTATTTAAAATTAAGAATTCTCACTGTTATGACAGTTTTGAACGCTGGGTTAGTTTCTACAAAAGTCTGTGCATTTACAAATGGGTACAACGATTACAGAACACATTCTGTTGTAAAGTGGGAAGGCAGTTTATACATATATATATATATATATATATATATATATATATATATATATATATATATATATATATATATATATATTCTAATATATATTCGTAAATTTCTGTTTGAATTTGAATAAACACCAAACGTTAATGTAATGAGATTATTATGTTGCAACGAGAGTTGGGAATTTCAAAGCCATTGATTGATTAATATAAATACCAAAGTCTTTGAGGATTCGAAGATCATAGGAAGGGTTCACCGAATATCCTGTAATTATTTGAAATCTGCCTTCAGTAACAGAATGAAGGGGACGTCTATGAGCATTGTATGCTAATGAGGAGCCTACTGAATACACATGAACGCACAGCGGAATCACAAATTAGGTCAGGCACAAATGGTATGGTCGAGACCCCCTGATTCTATGGCGGAATCTTGTTTTTGATTGCAAAGCAACATTACTGAGATGGTGGATTAAATATTATTCGTAAGAGGGAATTATTTCATCAATGATCGATGAAATCTTTAAAAACAAAATATATAGATGAAATTTATATTTTCTGTAGGTATGCTTTAGGTTTTAAGATTGGAAGGTATAAACGTTAAAGTGAAATATTTCATATCTTATGGAAGAAAAAGTGTAGAACGTAGTAAGTGATAAAAACTAAAATAAAAGTCTTATATAGCAAATCATACTTGGTATATTGACGTCTCCTGAATTCAGGTGAATCGGCGTCATTCTCTGTTCCCTCATATTTTTTTTTTTTTATTATTATTATTTATCACCTTTTCCTGTAACTTATCTCTCTCTAGGGGCTTAATTTTTTTCTGAGCCCTCTTGTGTTTATTGTGGGTGTTTTAATAATAATAATAATAATAATAATAATAATAATAATAATAATAATAATAATAATAATAATAATGGAGAAATCCACAGTTATGTATATGTACATATATTTAAAGATAAATCAATATAGATAGCTTTCGGGAACTTGTTCGGTTCCCCTTTTCCCCGGACAAGTTCCCGAAAGCTGTCTATACTGATTTATCTTTAAATACATGTACATATACATAACTGTGGACTTGCTTCTCCATTTTAAGACTCATGCTACCATGAGTATTTTTTAAATCATAATAATAATAATAATCAAACTCTGTCCATAAGGGTTATCACCTGAAGATTTAAAGAAAAAAAAGAACGGACTCCTAAACAGTTCAAAATTTAAAAATCAAGTTAAAATTTCGAACAGACAGCCACAGCCAAACCTTGGAAACTAACTCACAAGAACAGTTATACATCCCGGAAGACTAAATGCAACCTGTTACTCAGCAGCGAGGGAAAGAAAAAAAATATATCACTGCTTGAATGTTTCTTAAAAGGAATTCCACTCTGCCGAGATCTAAAAGATTGGGAAGTTAAGAGGAAGGGGGAAAATATTTGGTCAAGATTCTGGCGTACTTGTAAATGCATTTTCTGAGTGCTGCGACGCATAAAGCTTTGAAGGGGAATTTGCTTAGTGAGGTTAAGAGTCGTGTATTTGAAATATTGTCCGGGCAACGTGTGATAAATTAAAGCGTGTACATGCATGCTACTAGCATGCGGGAATTTGCGGGGCAAACATACACATACACACACACACACACACACACACACACACACACACACACACACACATATATATATATATATATATATATATATATATATATATATATATATATATATATATATATATATATATTTATATATATATATATATATATATATATATATATATATATATATATATATAGAGAGAGAGAGAGAGAGAGAGAGAGAGAGAGAGATTTGGGCATGTAAAAAACTGTACATTATTTTGGTAGGTTACCATCTGTCAGTTTTCATTTGAATTACACATACGAATTGATAAGTGTCTCAGTCGATTTATCATTATAAATAAGACACGTATCAGTGATTTCCCTACTTTACAAATATTCCTTTCGAAAATAACTTTCCGAAACACATTTTACAAACTCTTTCAGCACTTCATAAAACAACACCTATAAAACCCAGTTCGCATTTCGCTGTGTCATCTTCAGAGGGACTTCGGTCCCTTAATTGCTCATTCAGCTTTTAGATTTATTCAGCTGCAGTTTATTAAAGCTACAATCTAGCGTAATTCACCCCCTCGGTGTCTTTCGGGGTTCCGTGCACAGACGTGGGTTCTAAAATTACGTGCATGGCTCCTAAATATTTTAAGACGAGCGGTTAAATATTTGTGCGGTTTCCACGTCATTCCTGACACGTTTGTCGACAGACAGACTGACTGAGGAGAGATGAAACAAGATTATAAAGGTGTGTTTTTGAGTGAGCTCGGCTGAAACTCCTAAGAAGAGAGAGAGAGAGAGAGAGAGAGAGAGAGAGAGAGAGAGAGAGAGAGAGAGAGAGAGAGAGAGAGAATTCTCTTTCATTCACGTTAGAAATCGAAGCTTTATGTCTTGCTTTTTCTCTCCTAACTTTTCTTCTATGAACAACTATGTACAAATGTAAGGCAATTGTAAATTTAAACATATATATATATATATATATATATATATATATATATATATATATATATATATATATATATATATATATATATATATATATATATATATATATATATATATATATATATATATATAAATATATATGTATATACATGTATTTAGCACCAAATTAGCAGCAAAATATATAGGGACACATAAATATATATGCCTGAATGTAAATTAATATATATATATTTAGCTAAACCAGAAGGTATTACAGTATATATATATATATACATATATATATATATATATATATATATATACAGTATATATATATATATATATATAAATAAATATATATATATATATATATATATATATATATATATATATATATATATATATATATATATATATATATATATATATATATATATACAGTATATATATATATATATATATATATATATATATATATATATATATATATATATATATATATATATATATATATATATGCATCATGTGTCTGTATGTATATATGTAAGTGTGTTTGTATATATAAATGTATACAAAATAAATAGAGGAATAATATCTTGAATCTTATATTAGTACTATTTAACCTCAAGTCTCCATAAAATTGTTTAGTCATCATAGACCATACCTAGGAATGATGGAGACAGGGCATAAATAGTGACTTCGACAAGTAAAAGAATGTGCCGAAGTTTCTTCGGCGCAACTGAGTTTTCTGTACAGCATGTAATGCTGTATGAAACTTTCAGCCGCAGCCCATGAAAATAAGCCACGGTCCGGTAGCGGCCTCAGCCACGGCCCATGAAACTCAGTCGCGGTCCGGTGGTGGCCTGTGTTGTTGGTACCTATATCGGTGCAAGAAGCACGATTGTGGCTAACTTTAACCTTAAATAAAATAAAAACTGCTGAGGCTAGAGGACTGCAATTTGGTATGTGTGGTGGTTGGAAGGTGGATGAACAACATACCAAATTGCAGCCCTCTAGCCTCAATAGTTTTTAAGATCTGAGGGCGGACAGAAAATATGCAGACAGAAAAAGTGCGGACGGACAGACAAAGTCGTCACAATAGTTTTCTTTTACAGAAAACTAAAATCATTAAAAAAAAAACATCAATGGCGATGATGAGAATGATGAAAGATCTTAGGTCCTTAATACGATCTCATGCGTTTCTCGATTTGATTTCTCAGGAAGGACGGAGAATGTTTAAGTTTTATTACTAAAATGGTTGCATATCCACTCATTTCTATTCATTTCTCTTTATCTTCAAATTCTTGTGAATTACACAACTATTGATATTTGGATTTGCGTTGCACCAAAAAAAAAAAAAAAAATGACAACGATGAATGTCTTCAGAAAGACTGCTTTGGAATTCAATTGATTTTGTATGTTTATGTTTTTACAAAATGTTTCTTTATCTTTTGTATATTATATTGATGATCAGTATTTCGAATCGCACCAACGTAATTTGGAGTCCAGGGGAAACTATCTTTTAACTTCTTTCCAATTCTAATGATTAAAGAAACAATAAAACCATTACGTGTGTTAACATTTCGGAATGGGTGTCCGATCCACCACTCCGTGGATTGAATAGATCTAGCTTCCTATATTCCACAATAAAATAATATTAATATTTCACAGTTACATTATAAAATGTTATAGTTTCATTTCTAACCTAATTTTTTAGTATATCGAAATATTAACCTTCCGCAAGTCTTGAAATCCGTGGATTATATGGTAAGCTGGAAAAACAGGATATGATATTAATATAATACAGTTTTATATAAAAAAAAGTCTTGAGTTTCATTTCTACAGCAATTTTTCAGTATACTAAAATACTCCTTTCTCATAATTCTTTAAATCCGTGGATTATACAGTACGCTGAAAAAACAGGATATGGTATTAATGCAATATAGCCTCATATAAAAAATAGGTTACAGTTTCATTTCTACAATAATTTTTCGGTATATTATAAAACACTCCTCTCCCACAATTCTTTAAATCCGTGGATTGTAAGGTAAGCTGAATCAACAAAGTTCTGTTAGTATGGAACTACATTTAAAAAATAAAATTCTCACTCATTCTCAGGACATAAAAGTTAAACGTGAAACATAAAAGAGAATATTAATATGTCTCCTCGACGAAGTCCAAACGAAGTGAATCCCTGATTAAAAGCCGGAATATTGGCACACTATAAAAACGGGTTTCTTATCGACAAATCATCTCGAAGACATGAAAAAAATCTGTCGTTTAATCCGATTATTTTTCATCTTAGGAAAAAACAAGGAAAAAATCTCTAACCTTCTTCTGAGGAAGCAGATGCCAGGTTCAGATAACGTTCCTTATTAGTATTTTTTTTTATTCTAGGTAAAGGTAATTTATCTTTTTCTTTTATTCGTCTTTATTAATTTCGTGTTTACTCGGTGAATTGTGATTAACATTGCGACTGCTGAAAGGGTTCAGTGATTACGTGAATTTTACTTAAACAAAACAAAAAATGAATAAATAATTACTTGCTAAAAGAACTAAAAAAACGTTGATGCCACATGTTTACTGAAATTAACTTCATTCATTATTATTACTACTCTCTCTCTCTCTCTCTCTCTCTCTCTCTCTCTCTCTCTCTCTTCTCCTCCCTAACACCCCCATCTCTCTCTCTCTCTCTCTCTCTCTGTCACTTTCTCCTCCTTAACACCCCCTCTAGTCTCTCTCTCTCTCACTTCCTCTCCCTCTCACTCTCTCTCTTTCTCACTCTCTCCCTTTCCTGTTAAGATAGTTGCTTCAACTACATCGCCCAGCATTTTGGACATTTTATAATATTTCACTCTTTCTCACCTCCCATTCCCATCTGGGCTGAACTTGGACTTAAAGGGCATCGGGAGTATTACTGTTCATCTCAGCGACTCCGAAAACTATGGGTTAGACACTAATATCTGTCGTTCTCGGTTATTTTTACATGTTACCCCTTCCCATCCCCACCCCCTTTGGTGCCAGTGATATTTTACCCCCATAGTATTCTTTTCCAGATAGTAAGTCATATGTATACTGAAATGGGGAAGGGTAAATTCGTAGAGTTTATTTAGTTATTAAGTCTATTTAGTTACTAAGTCTATGGGCATAACCAGCCCCGTTTCAGGGAAGCCCCTCCCACCCCCACCCCCTTTGGTGCCAGTGATGACTTACCCCCTCAGTATTCTTTTCCGGTAGTAAGTTATATGTATCCCAAAATGAGGTCTGATAAATTCGTAGAGTTCATTTAGTTACTAAGTCTTAAGTGTATGGGCAGAAACAGCCCCGTTTCAGGGAAGCCCTTCCCACCCCTAGCACCTTTGGTGCCCTTTAGTGCTAGTGATGTCTTACCCCCACAGTATTCTTTTCCAGATAGTTGTTCATATGTGTACCAAGTTTGGTTGAAATTGCTCAATGCTTTTCAGAGTTATGCTTGCACATACGTGCACATACATACATATATCCATATATAAATATATATATATACATGTGTGTATACATATATATACTATATATACATATATATAATATATATACACTCACACACGCACCTTATCTCACATGTTCCTCTCGAGGCATTTAGATTTTGTATTGTAATGGTGATCGACTGATTAACATTTCTATCAAGTCCCAATTCCCAATCTTCCACGATTGGAAAATTGTGTCTTTTGGGATAAACTGGAAGTGATTGCAGATTTCCCCTGATGATGGGAATTCAAAAGTCTGAGAATATTCCTTCGACAGAACTCCCACGTCGTTTTCCCAACGATAAAGAATGTATAAAAATGATGATTTAATGCTTGGAATTATTTAATAAATGGAATTATTTGATAAGTGGAACTGTTTAATAAATGGAACAGCTGATCAACTGTCACATCAAGGAACCGATACGTAAATGATAGATTTATCAAAAAGGAAATTAAATATTCCCTTATATTTCTTAACAGACAAATGATGACTCTGCTGAAGTTAGAGTTATAACACTTGAAATATTATCCAGTTTGTGTCTTTTTAAATTATTAAATGAACTAATAATGATTTATTTATTAAGTAAATAAATATTAATTGCTGAGTCAGAACCTCCCAACTTGGACACAGGCAAAAATATAAAAATCTTTGTACTTTTCTGTCCTTATTTTTTATAAATTATTCAGGTATCATGAAATGGATAATTAAGCATGCTTTAGCCGTGAGACAAATTCGCAGCGTGTATAGTCTGGCAATAGAAACGAATTTTGTGAATCGGATGGAAATAATAGATTCTACATAAATATACTGAGTTAATGAACTATCAGGGGAATAACACTTTGGAAAAACTAGTTAATGAGCTATAAAAACCACAAGAATAGGACATGGAAATACATGAGAGAGAGAGAGAGAGAGAGAGAGAGAGAGAGAGAGAGAGAGAGAGAGAGAGAGAGAGAGAGAGAGAGGTATGGAGATTTGATGTTTTAGTAGTTCTCTCGTTACAAAACCTTACGATTTTTAATCAATGATTGATTTCATACAAGTTGATAATATTCTCAATTTCTTCATCAGTAAAATTTAACTTGTCAAGCAAAGGCAAAACTTAAAAAATAATATTGATCATCTAATTTTCAATAACAGAAATACAATACTGGAAACGCTAAAGTTAGACTAAATATCGAAGTGAAAAATAAAAAATAAAAATATATGAATAAGAATCCCTTGAACTAAAATGATCGTAGTCAGTGAATTGACGTCAGTGACTGGGGAAGGCTAATAATACCCGCGAATGTCTGTTGTCACTTTCGCAATTTCTTCGGCGAACAAGTCAACGATCCCTTCACGGAATTGTAAGGCATCAGCAGACGCCAAGGTCGGCAGAAGTCGAAAAACAAATGACTCGGAACACGATCGCCGGAAAGATTCAAAAGATCGAAAGCCCTTGATCAAGACGGGGTACTGACGTAAAGGCGTAGCTTCTTAGCTTCCAAATTTGAGGGAAGTCTATTTTGAGTCTGTCATTTTGCTTGACTGACGTATCGTCTCCTCCCGCGGCGGAACCAATTTTCACGGAACGGTTCTCTAATTCCAGGATACGTTTGCGACCGAAATTAACGGCTTTGGGACGCGTGGTTGAGGGAGCGGAATGAATGTGGATTATCATCGCTAATGACTTGCCCAGACGTATTCTGAAGCCCGCCTGGGTAAGGACAATTTGGTAAGTAGCGAGTGAATGACTGAGAGAAATCTGAACGGAGACGGGATCACTCACCGCTCTGAGAGGGCGAAGACTGTTATGTAATTCATACACATTACAAAAGCGGTCACAAAACACACTCACACAAACAAACGCACATAGTTTTTATATATACATTTATATATTTATATAAGTACAAATAAACATATATATATATATATATATATATATATATATATATATATATATATATATATATATATATATATATTAACCTAATGAAAAATTTAGAAGCTAAAATAAGTGCAGACAACAGCAACATACTAGCCAATAACGATACATTCATACATACATATATGTATATATATGTTACAGTCAACATGCGTAATCAGTCATTACGCGTAATGACTGAAATTTCAGTCATCACGCGTAATGCACTTAGGGGGGACATTTGATCCCCAGGAGCTAGTACTAAACACGGCGAAACAGTGAGTCACCTACACTGTTTCGCCGGGTTTAGTACTAGTCCCTGGGGTCAAAAATGTATATATATATATATATATATATATATATATATATATATATATATATATATATATATATAATGTATACGAAGTGTGTCTAT
>NC_089762.1:32250890-32260890 GCF_040412425.1 Macrobrachium rosenbergii | reverse complement strand
TACATTTTTAATTAGTACTTGTAATATTCATAATACTTGACTAGCAAAAGTAGATCTATCACTACGTACACCCCGCCGTGTATTTATTCTGTGTTTAAGTGTGTGTGTGTGTTTGTGTATACATGTTCTGCAGTTTACAGGTAGTTAGGATATAAATTCCAGGGGAGGTATTGCTCTCATAGTCGTTAGATTTTGTGATTTATAAGTGTAACAACTTTGTCGCCCATTTTGCATCAAATTGTTGAAAGTCGTTTTATTTCAGCAAAATGTCGAAATTGGTTTTACTTCCTTTTTATAAAACGTGTTTAAATTAGACGGGTATGTGTTTGACACAGCCTAAATACATTCCGATCATTTTTGGCAAAAAGTGGTTTCACTAACCTTTCTCCCCTATGGCGGTGAGAGTTCGAATCCTCTCTAGGGAGGAGAAATTCTTCATTTATTTCCCCTCTTCGGATTCAAGGGTTGCAGCGGAAAGTTTATGCAAAAACATTTATAAATCGAGAATTGATAAGGTCTTAGTGGTCATGACAATATATACTGATATGTTTGTGCATTCCTTTCAAGTACATTATATCGTGAAACGGTAGATTATTTATCATAGACCTCATAATTTTTAATGATGATGTGAAAGAAATTCCAGCATAATGAATTATATGGCGCAATTATTCTCAGATTGCTACAGCCAAAAAATTGAATTATTTAAGAAAAAATGAAAATGTTGGAGAGAGAGAGAGAGAGAGAGAGAGAGAGAGAGAGAGAGAGAGAGAGAGAGAGAGAGAGAGAGAGAGAGAGAGAGAGAGAGCTGAAAGGTAATAAAAAAACTCGTGCTTATGAAGAATAAGAATAATCTGAAGAATGGAAATGTTAAACAGTCAATCTTATATCCAAAAGTTTTTTGAGCATTGTTATGGGTTCTCTCTTTTACCTGATTCCTACTTTGATAAATGAATGAATACGTAAATAATAAATGTAGAAATAAGTGAAAATAAACAACTACATAATATATCAACAAGTTGTAAATCCTCTCTCTCACGTCTCAGCTTCTCTTCAAACGTCATATTAATAATGGGAGGAAAGGGTATAATCAGCTTAAGCCTCTTATTCATCATCAACAGCTTTTAAATATAAAATATTTAATGTTCAGTCGCTACCCTTTCAGTAATGTTACAGGATCATGAAGAAAATCCTTTATATCACCTCCCATTCTCATTCGAATAATTATTTTCTTTTCCATTAAGGTCGTACCCTAATTAGACTGGAATATTTTAGATAAGCTTTGGTTTAGTGAAAAAAAATCACTATTATTTGCTGTATTAGAAAAGTTACATCACAAAACAAATGACCAGCTGGATCAGCCTAATCACTAGAAAGACACACACACACATATATACACACATATATATATATATATATATATATATATATATATATATATATATATATATATATATATATATATATATATATATAATATATATATATATATATATATATATATATATATATATATATTAAATCAGTAAGCTACAAACGTCCTTTAATATCCAATTCGCTCTACCTCGGAAATAATATATTTTCATATATGTTACCGAAGGGGAATTTTTTAGTTGATAATAAGTTCGTCGTCTCGTGGGCTCGCACCAGCGAAGATAAGAACTCAGGACTACCGTGAACGCATTTTAACCCACGCGGCCAAAAATTCCCCTTCGGTAACATATATGAAAATATATTATTTCGAGGTAGAGCGAATTGATATTAAAGGACGTTTGTAGCTTACTGATTGAGTATGAATCACGGTGTTGTGATAAAAGTCATATATATATATATATATATATATATATATATATATATATATATATATATATATATATATATATATATATATATATATATATATATATATATATATATATATATAAAATATACATATATATACTGTACATATACTCTGAATCATAAGTCAAACGAAATTTCAGTAAAATACTGTTTTTAAATATTAAATTCCTTCTGTTTTTTTTCGAAATCTGTTATCGGCCGTTGGTTTCCTAGTATCCCCAAGGGTGAAATCACTTTGTATGTCTGTAACTTGTTCTTCCTTTTATTTATAGGCCCAGATACCGTTTCCTGTCACAGTTTACCACTTAAGGTTACAGCCTGTTTTTTTACATTACTTCCTCTGATTCTATTTTTAGTTTTAGTCCGTCTCCACTTCTTCTGTCCGGCTTCAGATCTTAAAAACTACTGAGGCTAGAGGGCTGCAAATAGGTATGTTGATCATCCACCATCCAATCATCAAACATACCAAATTACAGTCCTCTAGCCTCTGTAGTTTTTAATTTATTTAAAGTTAAAGTTAGCCATAATCGTGCTTCTGGCAACTATATAGGATAAGCCACCACTGGGCCGTGGTTAAAGTTTAATGGGCCGCGGCTCATACAGCATTATACCGAGGCCACCGAAAGATAGATCTATTTTCGGTGGCCTTGATTATACGCTGTAGCGGCTGTACAGAAAACTCGATTGCGCCGAAGAAACTCTGCGCGTTTTTTACTTGTTTTTATCTTCTTGTGTGCGCTCATATCCTCATGCAATGATTTTGCTTTGCAGAGCAAATGCCTTGTGTACATGAAATACCTTAACCTCAGACTTCCTTTTTCACCATATATGTATGGCTAAGTTTATTGTATATTATAATGAACAATCATTTTGTGTGATTCCATTCAGCCCACCACAGAGCTTTAGTGGCTAGCTGCCCCCTCATTGAACCTATGGTAGTAAACTGAAATACCTTTTTAGCTGAATTTTATTTGTTTATCAGCTATTTTATGCTTTGTCGCCATTCTAAATACCCTGATACCTCGGGTGAGGTTCAGATTTAAATAGAAATAAATAATGATTCTGAAACCCATCATATTTGCACGAGAGAGAGAGAGAGAGAGAGAGAGAGAGAGAGAGAGAGAGAGAGAGAGAGAGAGAGAGAGAGAGAGAGAGAGAGAGAGAAATCTTTGATATTACATTTCTTATGATCTAATTCACGCCAGGAGACACTTACATTAAACATGAAATATATCATATGTGTTACCATTTCATCAAATATTTTAAACATTATTAAATCCAGCATAAACTTAAAAACTATTTTAAACTATAAAATCTCAATGAAATATTAAAAAAATACTTAAAAGTACATTTTAGTAAAATATCACAGTACTGAATGGCAACACCGCCTCTAGCTTTAAAAAGGGGAGAGCCATTTAAACTCCGTTGAATCAAATAGCTCAGTTCAGTTTGAATGGATACCTTTAAATTCTTCCCGGCGAACGAATGGTTAAAATCCTTCCCCTCCCCTCCATTCATTAGCGTGAGACAGCGGACACCTGGATCTTCTGAACCCTATCAGGGCATTTAAATCGCGCCTGGGGTTCACTGTAGCGGGGCTCCTGATTGGCGGGAGTTTAAATGCCGTCTCTATGTGTTAAAGGCGTGAAAAAAAGCGATTTTAGACCGATGTGATTTCGTGATCGATTTTTATATGATTTAAGAAGTAAAGTATCTCCTTTCGTCTCTATGTTATTTTTATGTACATTATTGCAAAAATTTATTTGTAATTTCATTAAATATAGTATATTTTACTGGCAACACAGGATATTTGACTCTGCATCAACGTTATTTTGCAACTGCAATGAGTATACTATGCTACTCACTATTTATCAGTAGGCTGTGTAAGTTAATTTGGAAAAATTATTTTTTTTTTTTTAACGTTCAACTTTTGATGAGTATTTACAAAAAGCATGTACAATATTACTTCGAATCCTGTATTTTACTTTACAGTGTCAGGCCGAGTAACGTGACTGGAATTGCGGCTACGGCTAGAAAATTTTTCCTACATCTCCTTTGAATTCTTTTATCATGTAAAGTACATCTGCTATCACTGAAAATGTTTTTCTTTCCTGTGATTAATAATTTTGTTTAGAGTTCATTGCTTCAAATAAACATGTTAATGAAAACCACACCACAGGTTACTTCCTTTCCAAGATAAATGATCGACCGTCATTCAGAGTTTTCCCGGCCAGCACCGGGTTGGTCAGATAGTATGTGTGTGTATGCATATATATATATATATATATATATATATATATATATATATATATATATATATATATATATATATATATATATATATATATATATATATATATATATATATAAGTGAGTGAGTGTATGTATGTGTGTGAGTGCTTTTTCATCGCGTAATGAACATTTTTCTTTTGAACTTTTTGCATCATATTCTTGTGCAAATTACCCCAAATGATATGTAGTGCCACAGTGCCATCTCCTTGATCATAGTCAACAATTTACGAAGTTGGTATTCCATTCGGAAGAACACATTTTCTTCGTAAAACCCCAACAGACAAAGTGAGAAAGGATTCTCCTGTTGTTCTGCGGACATAATTTCGCAAGACACCGGGCTTGCCTTCGTAATCAACAAACCACTAAGCTCTGCTTTCCAAAATGACTGCTAAAAACACGTCTAATGAAGCGAAAAACAAAGAGAATTTCAAAACAATGGAAATTCTTCTCCCACATTCTCTCCTCTCCTCCTTCTTCTTAATGGCAGGTAAAGGAAGATCCGGAAAGAAAATTGATCCATTTCATTTGTAATTTTTGTTTTCTACGTTTGTTATTTCACGTCAATTTCGAGGTTGTTCTGAGTTACGGGTTGTTTTCAATCCGCCCGTTTGACGTTGGTCTTTGTTCTTTCTTTCCCTTGGAATTTCTCATTTTTATTCTCGTGCTTTCTTTATAAACATTTCATTGTCAGCTGTTCTTCTTGTTTGGTATTCGCGTTCCTTCCTCCTTTACCTCTTTTCACGATGATTATTTTTGCTATTGTCTTGTGAGTTGCTTTGTTAAAGGAATCGCATTTTACGTAAACATAGTTTCTAATATATATACAGTATATATATATATATATATATATATATATATATATATATATATATATATATATATATATATATATATATATATATATTTGTGTGTGCATGTTTTTAAAATATAACATTGGACTGATAAATATTCAACTGGTTTCAAAAATTTTGTCTTTGAACAATTTTTAAGAAAAAACATTTAGTAAAAAGCCCTTTCATTTCATTTTTTCTCTAGAGTTAACGAGTAGCTCTTCGCGACCAGTCACTTGTAGTGCCTTTTCCCTCATTTTGTCGTAACCTAAACATGGAATATAAATGGAGAAAAAAACTTGCCGATAAAAAGTGACTGATTAATCTCTAGGTAAACTGAACGCAGTCATGAACTGTCATTACCAAACAAAGGTCACTGGCACTGAAACAAACAAGAAGTATCTTGGATAATGAACAGAATGAAAGACAATGGAAATATTGTGAAAGAAACCAACAGAGCAGAAAATGAATAGAAGAACTTTTATTCATGGAGAACAATGGCATTCCTCAGTCACCGTGGATAAGTGACACTGAGACTGGTTAGAATAGCCATGAACGCAATGACTTGGAAAATTTGTAAATGGACGTATTAGGAGATCGTTGTTGGTCTTGTACTAGTGAGGAGGAATTAAGAAAAATCAAAAGAATAATTGTGCCTGGAAGAAGCTTGCAAAAAAAGTTTAACTGGTAAAAGAATGAATGACATTGTGAAAAGTTTTATGAGAAAAAATATGAATGAAAATAATTACTCCTGAATAAGGCAAAAATTAAATAGATCTTGATAAAAGTTTGATTACTGTAATGAAACCAGTAAGAATATATAGGAACATTATGAGAATACTCGGCTAAATAGACACAAAACGAAATCATTCTTCAGGAAAATGGTAAATCTAACAGCGACAAACTGCAACCAAGCAGGGAACTGTATTACACCGGATGAATGCTTAGAAATTAAATGTTATCTTTGTAAATATAGAGTCCTTGTGCCCACTGTTTTAATAAAGGAATTTAGTCATGTATTTACCAGAATACTTCCAAGAGTCAAAACATTGACATCTAATTTCAATATACATTTCGTCATTTTTAAAACTTACATAGTGATAAACATTGACACCTAGTTTTGATATACATTTAGTCATTTTTAAAACTTACATAGTGATAAACTATAATGAACGTGATAAATCTGGATGATATTCGTCATTTGGGCCACGTAAAACAAGGCGTGATTAATATTTCTTTCGCAAGTGTTAAAGATCACAATATCAAAATTAATCAATTGCATGACGCAACCAGTTATTAGCAAATTACATGAAATTTTAGTCGATAATTAACTGATTTAATGAGAGAATAAGACAAGATATGGCAATAAACTGACGAAGATCCAAAGCAAGGGTACAAGTTTGTTACTTCTCTCTCTCTCTCTCTCTCTCTCTCTCTCTCTCTCTCTCTCTCTCTCTCTCTCTCTCTCTCTTTCCTGGAGATCCCATGGACTCTTTGGAACAGTGTCAGAATCTCGCAAATACATTCTGCCTGTCAGACTATGAACGTTGCATTCAGGAACTTTTGCAATACAGAGGCAGGAAAATTTCACGACAAACTGAGTTTGGAAACCTCTTTATTTCGAAGTTTTGGCGATTCGCGAACCTCCTACTGGGGTGAGGAGAGTGAGGAATGAGGTTCTTGTCTTTCCATTTTGTTTTGGAGGAAATGCAATTTTTTTTATGCCGCGTTCAAGTTCCAGGGATCATTGGAGCTTAGAAAAAATTAACAGGAAAAACTGCTTTACCGTAAAAAAGACTGAATATTATGAGTGAGAAAAGTTTTGTGGTAAAAGACATGAACGAAATTATTACTGCTAAAACGGAAAGTATGAGAGATTGTGATGAAAGTTGAACAGTGGTAATTAAACCAATAAGAATAGTGACAAGGAAATCATAAGAAATAACTAGAAGAATAACTGACTAAACAGAAATAAATGAAAAATGATTCTTAATAAAAATGATATACCAAATAGCGGTAAACCACACTCGTAATGAAACATTAATTATACGACAAGAATGGTTAGAAACTAAACTGAATTAAGTTAATTTCCGATGTTTTATTACAGAAATACACTTATACAATCAGCAGATTAATTAAAAACATTAATGCACTTTCATTTAAATTTAGCAATAAACTTCCTTTATCAAGAGTTTATGAAGAAGTTAACTATAATGACCGTGGTAATTTTAGGAGATCAACTCTTGACACATCCGGATGATATTCATTATTTCAATGACGTAAAACAATGTGTAATCAATTTTTATTTCGGAAGCATTTAGGAATATTAAAGCACTGATTATATAGTCAATCAAGTGTATGGCATAAAAATATTATTTAGAGATTAAAGTAAGTGACAACTGAAAATTAATTGATTTAATGAGAAAACGGGGCATAACATGTGTACATATGTACCTTCGAAGTAATGGTTCAAAGTTTCACGTTTCTCTCTCTCTCTCTCTCTCTCTCTCTCTCTCTCTCTCTCTCTCTCTCTCTCATGGAATCCTTTGAATAGTGTCAGAATCTCGCAAATACATCTCTCTCTCTCTCTCTCTCTCTCTCTCTCTCTCTCTCTCTCTCTCATGGAATCCTTTGAATAGTGTCAGAATCTCTCTCTCTCAAATACATTCTCTCCATTGAATAGTCTCATTCTCTCTCTCTCTCTTCTCTCTCTCTCTCTCTCTCTCTCTCTCTCTCTCTCTCTCATGGAATCCTTTGAATAGTCTCAGAATCTCATAAATACATTCCCTCTCTCTCTCTCTCTCTCTCTCTCTCTCTCTCTCTCTCTCTCTCTCTCTCTCTCTCATGGAATCCTTTGAATAGTGTCAGAATCTCGCAAATACATTCCCTCTCTCTCTCTCTCTCTCTCTCTCTCTCTCTCTCTCTCTCTCTCTCTCTCTCTCTCTCTCTCATGGAATCCATTGAATAGTGTCAGAATCTCGCAAATACATTCTCTCTCTCTCTCTCTCTCTCTCTCTCTCTCTCTCTCTCTCTCTCTCTCTCTCTCTCTCTCTCTCTCTCTCACATGGAATCCATTGAATAGTGTCAGAATACTCTCTCTCTCTCTCTCTCTCTCTCTCTCTCTCTCTCTCTCTCTCTCTCTCTCTCTCTCTCTCTCTCTCTCTCTCTCTCTCTCTCACACACACATGGAATCCATTGAATAGTGTCAGAATCTCGCAAATACATTCTCTCTCTCTCTCTCTCTCTCTCTCTCTCTCTCTCTCTCTCTCTCTCTCTCTCTCTCTCTCTCATTGAATCCATTGAATAGTGTCAGAATCTCTCAAATACACTCTCTCTCTCTCTCTCTCTCTCTCTCTCTCTCTCTCTCTCTCTCTCTCTCTCTCTCTTTCAAGGAATCCTTCGAACAGTGTCAGAATCTCGCAAATACATTCTGCCTTTCAGACTATGAGCGTTGCGTCTTGAAACTTTTGCAATGAAGGGCCAGCAAAATTTCACAACCAACTGAGTTACCGAGTTTCGCGAACCGACTGGAATAAGGACAGCGAGGAATGAGGTTCGCGTCTTACCATTTTTTATGGAAATTCAAATGCAATTCATATTTTTGTGCCATGTTAAAGAAAGGCTTTACTGGGAAGACAACAAATATCATCACTCGGAAAAGTTTTTTTTTTTATGTAAAAATATCAGTACAAATATGTTAATCCTGAATGAGGAAAATATGAAAAAGATTTTGATGAAAGGTATATTATTGTAATTAAACCGTTATGTCTAATGACAGGTCGATTGAAGGAAATTATTACAAGAATAATTGACGAAACAAACGTAAACGAGGAATTTTTTTAATAAAAATGGTAAATCAAATAGCAGTACCGCAGTCAAGAAGAAAAATGAATTAAACGAGATAAATGGTCACAACTGAGTTTAATGAGACTAATTTTTATGCAACAATAACTGTTATTTTTCAAACGCACAACCCTTGCGACCAGTGTTTTATTACAAGAATCATTACACTCATTCATCAGAGTAATTAAAATCGTCAAAATATTTACATACAATTTTAATATAAACTTAATTTCTTTCACAGATTTCACAGATTTGTATGGTATTCCTAATCTCAGTGGCCTAAAACATAACGTGAAAATTATTTCTCAAGATGACTAAACAATTTTATGAAGACTTGAGGCTAAATAGTACTAATATAAGATTCAAGATATTATTCCTAGATTTATTCTGTATACATTTATACAAATATACGTGCACAGACACATTATATACATATATTATATATATATATATATATATAATATATATATATATATATATATATATATATATATATATATATATATATATATGTATATATGTATATATATATATATATATATATATATATATATATATATATATATATATACAGTATATATATATATGAATGTACAGAATACCTCCTGGTTTAACTAAAAGACGCATTAATTTACATTTAGGCGAATATCATGTATCCCTTTAATTTTGCTGCTAACTTGGTGCCTTTATATATATATATATATATATATATATATATATATATATATATATATATATATATATATATATATATGTATTTACAATTTATATTTTACAGTTGTACATCGGTGTTCATAAAAGGAAAGTTAGGAGAGAAAAAGCAAGACATAAATCTTCGATTCGATTTCCAACGCAAATGAAAGAGAATTCTCTCTCTCTCTCTCTCTCTCTCTCTCTCTCTCTCTCTCTCTCTCTCTCTCTCTCTCTCTCTCTCTCTCTCTCTCTCACGGGATCCTTTGAATAGTGTCAGAATCTCGCAAATGCATTCTGCCTTTCAGACTATGAGCGTTGCATCTTGGAACTTTTGCAATAAAAGGGTAGCAAAATTTTCGCGACAAATTGAGTTGGAAAACAAACCTCCTTATTGCGAATCCCAGGTATATTGCCGGGTTTCGCGAACTACTGGGGCCATGGGAGAGAGGAATGAGGTTCGTGTCTTTCCATTTTGTCAAGGAGATGCAAAATGCATTTCCCTT
>NC_089762.1:32225890-32245890 GCF_040412425.1 Macrobrachium rosenbergii | reverse complement strand
TAAAAGAAAACTATTGTGCCGGCTTTGTCTGTCCGTCCACACTTTCTTCTGTCCGCACTTTTTCTACTCGCCCGTTACAGGGCAAAGGCCAAGGTCAAACCTCATCATTACTTTGAGAGCTTCATTGCCAAGACCAAGACTGGACCTTAGAAATCAAATGAAAAGGTTAGAGTTTTTCACCAGCCTAAATTTTGTGGTATTTGTGACATATTTGAGGTATTTTTTTATTACTGCGTGTTTAAGTGATATTTTTTTTCATACTTTAAATTAGTCATTGGTTACTAACAGCTGGAGGACAGCTGTAACCCCAAATTAATTATCAGTCAATCACTCAAAATTGGCAACTGCCAATAACCTGATATATTTTATATTCAATTACGTGCAAACAAGAAGTTCATTTGCATTATTCAATTTCATTTCTATCCTTTAGAACAGTGGTTCTTAAATTTTTTGCCTTGCGCCCCCCCTCTGCATTATGTATAGACCCCAAGCGCCCCTACCCCTGAAATTTTTGCCAACTATAATCTATAAACAATATGTTGTCTATTTGTATGCTATTATACTTATCATAACAATAAAAGACAATTCATAAACAAGATTTGAAATTAAAATTTACTTGTATTTTGAATTTTTGGCATGTTTTGAGATAATAATTAGAAAATATATGGAAGCAGTGATAACGTTTTTGGCAATTTTGTAATTAACATCACAAATTAAAAAAATAATAGGCACCATCTGGCAACTCTGCTTGCGCCCCCCTTGGAAGCTTCTGGTGCCCCCTAGGGGGGCGTGCCCCCAGTTTAAGAATCACTGCTTTAGAAAATTGAACGAAGTGACAATAAAAAGCCAATTATGGACCCTAGCATGAAAGTTACATCATGCCACAGCCTTTTTCTGTTGTGTCGAAGTATTCCATTTGGCTGTGGTCTAAAAATTTGTTCTTGATGGTCTGTATTTAAAAACAATTAAAAAATGCGCCTAAGTTTCTTCGGCTCAGTCGAATTTTCTGTACAGTGTATGATGCTGTGTGACACTCTCAGCCGCGGCCCATGAAACCCTCAGCAAAGGTCCATGAAACTTTCAGCCACGGCCCGGTGGTAGTCTGTGTTGTTGGCATGCATGAATACGTACAAATATATGTATATATATATATATATATATATATATATATATATATATATATATATGTGTATATATATATATGTGTGTGTGTGTGTTTGTATGAGTGTGTGCGTGTGTATGAGTGTGTGTGTGTGTGTATAATTATCCTCAAAAACAACTGCACCTTTGGGTTCAGCTGACGTGCAATACAGGTTGCAAGGTAGTCCCTTTCAAACCAAAAATTCCAATGTCAAGAAACAAATATTTGTTTACTGTAGTTCCATGTGTTTTGTATCGATTTCTGAAAGGAATGCATGCATTAGTTATAAGACCCTATTTGTTTGTTTTATTGTAGAGTGCTAAGCTATCGAAAGATAAAATTTCATTTCTTTTTCTTTTATTTCCAGATCGAAGTAAGGGTGCTTATCCTCGGAAGGGAAGATCCGGAGAATATCAGGAAATGGAAGATTCTTCAGTGAAAGAGTGAAACAAAATGTGAAAAATAAGTGAAGGTTTTTGCATACCGTAATAAAGAAAGTTCCAACCTTCTGCAGAAAAAATTACAAATTACGATACAATAATGAAAACTTATTAAAGCTGTAGTAAATAGTGATTATTGTCTCTTCTTGGTATTACTTACATTTCTATTCTATGAAAACGAAATAAAAGGTTTTATAAGGATCATGCCTAGGCATCAGGAATTGAAGCGTTTCCCGTGATGTACTGAACTGCATCAACGAAATTAAAGCGAGAGAGAGAGAGAGAGAGAGAGAGAGAGAGAGAGAGAGAGAGAGAGAGAGCAATTAAAAGATTTTTTCAGTGGGACGAACTGGGAAAGTAAAAACTGAGTATCCATATCCTTTTACGTAAGCAAAGTTTACCTGAAGACCACAGAGTATATACAGTTGACTTTTCTACTCCTGTTAAAGAACAATCCATTTTTTAAGGACTTTGGGAAACAAACTAAAATGACCTATATACGATATGCGTTTTATATTAGCGAAAAAGACACCTCGTATTTTCTCCTATAGGTTGAACCATCTAGTTTCTCAAATGCCCTCAAATGAAACGATGAGTAAATGGTGAATGTAGCCACTTCTATAAGTGAATTCTATAAAACTCTAGCTAAGTAATAAGGTTATCTGAATACATATAATGCTACCAAATGGTTCAAGTAAATTTGCAGAGGAAAATATATAGACAATGATGTCAGTATGGGATTCCGATTTCAAAATATCATCCCGTCCCAAATAATGGAGAAGTAGTGAGTCATGCTCTTTTCAAAGGAGATTTCGTCATTAGTTTTGTATTTACAACGTCAGTCAAGTAACTGAAGCAACTCTTCGTAATATGCGAGTGTTTTCCGTAGATTTCAATTCTATTATTGGGTCACGGATTTTGTTAAGAACTCTCAAAACAATGGTCTCATAAACGGTCTACATTTAGACTTAATCATGTTCAGTGACGGTGGAACAGATCAAAGTGACAGCGTATTCATTGTCCAAACGGCGATATAACCACCGTCATCAAAGATGTAGAGAAGTATTAGTGGCAGACAGACGCAATAATGTCTAAGTGTTGAAAAAAACTCGACGTCAAAACTGTGAGTCTGAAATAATGGATACAATACACACCAGCAGTAGCACATCCACGGCAATGTCCTCCTTGACAGGGAGTATTATGTCGTCCCTAACGACGGCGGTGTCGACGACGACGCCAGCGCCGCCCCCAGTCATCGCCCTGGATTACTTCGCCCAAGAGGAGTCCTACCAGAGGCTCCTACGCAACCTCTCAGCCAGCTACCCGGACATCGACTGGGCTGACATCAACCTCCTCAACAACCTGACGGACTACTTCGACACGACGGAAATGACCCGGGGCATGGACAGCAACTCCACGTCGCCCACGTACCTCTACGAGGTGCCCACGGGCATCGTCGTCCTCCTGTCCATCTTCTACGGGTCCATCTCTCTCGTGGCTGTCGTGGGGAACTCCCTCGTCATGTGGATCGTGGCCACCTCGAGAACGATGCATTCTGTCACCAATTACTTCATAGCCAATCTGGCGTTGGCCGACATCATCATTGCAGTTTTCGCCATTCCTTTCCAGGTAAGACGCGTGCTGGAAGAGAGAGAGAGAGAGAGAGAGAGAGAGAGAGAGAGAGAGAGAGAGATCTTCGTGAACTTTTATCAAAGTAATCAATATAAGCGGTTGTTTTCCCTCCTAATTACACCTTGTCCTAATATATTTAACAACACTAGCTCATATATCATGAATGTGTATATAAGTCTTCATGTATAATGACCAGTTCTATTGTAATTATCTGGGAATAAATATTTCCTATTATAGAATTAGAGAAGAGGTGTCATAGAATAAATGATACAAAAAGGCAGCAGGATGTGTGCAAAAGATTGGAATGAAATTTGGAGTCTATGGAAGCCAAGTTATGATGGAATTGTTGAGCCATCTCTCCTGTATGAAAGTGAAGTGTGCAAATGAACGAAATTATGAAAGCTACAGTGATGACTCTTTTAAATATTGCTGTATATATATCCTAATAGGAACTGAAGGAATGGAAAATTTGAAGATAAATGGACGAAGGAGAAAAATGGTAATATAAGTGGAAGGATGTCTCAGTGTTTTGAGATAATTAGATCAAATGGAATGAATGCAGAAGAATAGGTTGGTGGATAAGCCTCGTGTGTTATGAGGCGAGAGTAGGAGAAAGGAAGGGCTTTAATATTAAGAAAGAACACACACATTATTATATATATATATATATATATATATATATATATATATATATATATATATATATATATATTTATATATATATATACATATAAAAGTGAATGTTTGTATGTTTGTCCTCTATAGAGATCCGAACTGCTTGACAGACCCAGACAAAATTTGGCACGCAGCCCCTATGTTACCCCAGGAGGATTAGAACTTAAAATCAAACGCCTACCCCCGTGACAGACATCAAAGACGGACAAACTGAATTAAATTTTCGTTTTTACCAATTCCGTCAGGTTTTCCTTCAGGTGCTTTATGGGTCAATGGTCACTTTACGCCTGAACACTCCAGTTTTTCTTTCAAGAATTGTCAGACGTATGATTAACCTGCAACAATAAATCCCCTATAACATCAATTTTTTATCAGAATTTACCTGAATTTTAATCATAATTTAGGATAATTATTTATTAATATAATTGTTAATTACCTCGATAAAATCGTTATTGAAAACCTATATCGTTAATTTGTATAAGTAGAGATACGATTTCAATAATCCCTATAAGTAGAACCAAGACGGAAGAAAAACCTTCCCCATCCGCACATGCATAGTATCTACTGACTAAGCCCAACATGCAAGGTGCATGGTGTTTCCTTTTCTTTCTTCATTCAAATGCAATTTTCCTCATTAATTCGTTGGTTTCTTCTTCGTTTTTACCTTCTGAATTCGTTATAACGACTGCTTCATAACGTTACGGTGATGTATTTCGTTATAAAGCCGTTTTAAATGAAGTTTGGAATTAATTATCGGACAGTTTGGCGAAAACACTTCACTGAATGCTTGGTGCTCACAGACGCCTTTGGTAGGGACGGGGTAGGCAGGGGATTGGGAGGGTAGGGGGACCCTGTGTCATATGGATTTCCTCACGGTGGATTTGCATAATAATAATAGTAAAAATAAAAATAATAATAATATCGTCAGTAATTTTAACTTAATACAGTTATAAGAAAACTATACAGTTACTTGCATGACATGGCTAATAATAATAATAATAATAATAATAATAATAATAATAATAATAATAATAATAATAATAATAATACATTTGTTTTTACAGTAAGTCATAAAGTGAAGAACTGCAGCACTAATGATGGTAGTCCATGAAAAAGAAAGTTATTGATGATCTGAGTCCTTTAGAGTTTTCCCTGGCAGCACAGGGTTGGTCAGTTAGTAATATATATATATATATATATATATATATATATATATATATATATATATATATATATGTGTGTGTGTGTGTGTGTGTGTGTGTTATATATGTGTGTGTGTGTATATATTTATCTATTAACTAAAATTCTTGATCTAATAATTAGTAATAAAATCTAAGCGTTGGGAAACATCTATAAATCTTCTAGGTTCCAGGACGAAAAACTATAACAAAAGACTATATTAACCGTGCACATGTTAGGAAACCTTAGATCTCACTGAAGACAAACTGAAGTTACGTTAAATTAGAAAATGAATTAAGATACTAAATAAAAGAAATGAAAAAATTAGACCCCACCATCAAAAATTTGTAGTCGTGCAGTTTTACTTTTGTTTTTTATTTCCACTAATAGTCTGTTTTGACAAAGCGTAATTGTGTTGCCGCTCTTTTAGTCTTTTTGTTTTATCCTTTAGGTTTTTGTATTTAAAGTCCAAACTCTTCTGTCCTTAATGTTTTTATTGTTGCTAATTTTTATTTTTTGTTCCATTTCTTTTTTATCGAACAGTGGTGGGCATTACCTTTGTTGTTGTTTGTTGAATTTTATGTGTGGTAAAACAACTCTAACTTTGATACATATGATTTCTTATTTATTTTCCTTATTGTTTCAACCAGATGATACTGTCTTTGAAGAACAAGAACACACACACACACACACACACACACACACACACACACACACATATATATATATATATATATATATATATATATGTGTGTGTGTGTGTGTGTGTGTGTGTGTACATGTATATATGTAGATAACCACAGGAAAGGTGAATATTAAAATTAAAGATCTGTCTTTAATTTTCACCTTTCCTGTGATTATGTGCATTTGTGTGCAGTCTAGTCATATTTCATATATATATATAATATATATATATATATATATATATAAATATATATATATATATATATATATATATATATATATATATATATATATATACACACACATTTATCATATGCATATATATATATATATTATATATATATATATATATATATATATATATATATATATTTATATATTTATATATGTGTGTATATAGTATAAATATACATACTGATCATCTCTCAAAAAATAGCAAAGGATGTTTTAAGTCAAAAAGAGACAGCCCAGTGATTGCATCAGTCACAGCCAGTAATCATTCAATCAAGCAAAGGATGATCCACCAATCAAGGAACATCCGTTCAACTAAAAGCCGCGAGAGTCTTTCCACACAGCTGGCATTATTATTTTCTTTCCATTTAGACGTCTCGGCGATTCTTTGGTTCCTAAAAATATCATCTCTGTAAGAATTCTGCAAGTTCACAATTTAATTCAAAAAGACTTATTAATTATAAGTCCTTACAATACAATAAATCAACAGTAGTAGTAAACAGACTTAAAGGGAAAGATTATGTTAAAAGTTATTCATGATTCAAGAAATTAATGGGATTTATTTTTAAATAATTGTATTTAATGGAATGAAAGGAATGAAACGGAAAACAAGGCTCTGGTAGTGGGTGGGTCCGGCATGGCTGACTATCATTGCTTATATACATTTAATAATTTGCGTATAAACTAACTGCTAATATTGAGAAACTTGATCGTAACGATACACACTTAAAATCGTTGTTGATAAACCTTTTGTGAAAGAGCATAGGGCAATAAATACACACACATTATAAGTATATATATATATATATATATATATATATATATATATATATATATATATATATATATATATATATATATACACACACACACACACACATATATATATATATATATATATATATATATATATATATATATATATATATATATTTATATACACGTGATTAGCGAATGCTCTTTCTGTGTGTGAGGAAGGCTCTAGATTCAAAATGGTATTCTCTAAGCTAAATGATGGGGTAGTACATGAAATACCATAAAAAAATCAAATAGACAAAAGAACGGGAACTGGGAAAAAAGATTTAATAGAATTTATGTATGTAATGATGGCAAGATTGTGCAGATTAACTTGAAGGTAAAATTAATTTCAAGTAAGAATTTAACTTTGGTTTTATTATCAAATCTGACCGATAGGAAACGGGTTATTTTTCTTTCCATTGTATTGAGCATAAGTTTTTCTAAGCCTGAATATTTTTTTTTTTTATGAAATACTTGTTGAATGAAAGACAGAGCGCACTCATTGTTTTTCAAAGACTGTCATCAAACAACAATGGATACAAGAGAGAGAGAGAGAGAGAGAGAGAGAGAGAGAGAGAGAGAGAGAGAGAGAGAGAGTAGATATATGGAACAGGCAATGAATGCAGAGATCAAAGATTGTATTGAAATGAAAATATCAAATGTTAGGGACAATTCTGGCACTCGACGTCACCCAACTTTGTTTTGGTTCTCGTCACAGATAAAGTTACAGGATTGAATAAAAACTAAGATTTAGCTGAAATTGCATATCAGAATCATGGAAGCTGGTAACATTTTTGTCTATTTTATTTTTCGCTTTTCCCAAAATCTTGTACCATAAAGACGCTATACTTTAAGTCTACATCTGCCGCTGGTAATATTTCAAAACTCGAGACTTTTAGTGTCCTTATTTCAACATTATCCACACGCCCACCCCTCCCCCGTCTCCCCTTCTCTCTCTCTCTCTCTCTCTCTCTCTCTCTGCCTTGGGCTTGTTTGTGATGATTTGAAGCCTTTCATCAACAGTCGCTGTTTATGAATTGATGCTTTCTCAATCCTTTTTTAGAATCCGCTCCTCAGACAGTTTATTTTATTTTCGTCGGTTGAACAACCATCAAGGGTTATATACATACTGATCTATTTATTGCTTTGGAATTCTTATCTTCTTCTGAATATTTCTATGTATATCTCTATGAAAAATATGCATTGTTTATCACTTTTATTTGGTCTGAGTTGAGGCCTGTAAAACTGATATTCTGTTCATAATTCGATTTTCTATGGAAATTATATAGACTTTGTGAGGTAAATAGCAAATGTCTCTTTTTATATACTGGTTTTTCTTCTTTTATTTTTATAATTTACACCTTCAATTTTTTCTTTCAGGTACCTCATATATTATTAATGAAAGTGGCATTGTTTCCGTTAATTTATTGGTCTTTATTTAGGATGTCCCTCGTTTATTAGAGTTAATATTGTTTATTACACATTATATCTCTTAATATAGAAGCTGAATATTCATGGGACTAATTAAATCACAGTTTCAGATATTTTCTGAATATGGACCCTGTATTTAAAATCAAAATTTATTTCAGAGAGAAAATAAAGAATGGTTATGATTCGTAATAAAACCAAACCTTCAGTTAATATTCGACGAAAGCATGCACACAGTATTCATAAAAATAGCGTGAAAATTATCAGTATTTTTACCACACTGATATTAACTTTACGTGTTACACATGTGCCCAACTACTTGTACAAACAATTAAGCGGTCCAGCTAGCGATGTAACCATTTGCATGATACAGATCACTCATTTTTGACAAAAAAAAACTTTTTGTTATACTTTTCCACCGTGCTAATGTTTATTCTTTACTTGCAAATGCGAAAAATGTTGTTGTTTAAAAAAAAATAGGGCAGGAGTTGATACTGAACCTACAATTGTTACTGTAGTCTGCGTAAAACATTGTAAGAGAATTTGCAACTAATTAAATACGAAAGCCAGACTTGTTTACAACAGCGGCCTGCCGTTCGGACATCAAAAGTTTTATTTGTGCGTGGATAATTCATTACCCTATGGATTTAAAAGCTCTTCTCTTTTCGTTAATTTAAAGTCGCAAGTATAAACCATTTCTAGGGATGAGTAAAGAATCGCTTTTAGATCTGGGAATATAGTATAGTGACAATTTACTCTTAACTGAAGTATATTTTCATTGTTGATATGAAATTTTTTTCAAATTTTAAGATTGACTGAACCAATGGAAAAGTATAGAACGTAACTATATAATCACAATGTATGTGATTCCTGTTTGAATGAAAAGGGAAGCCATTTATTACATTAATCTCGCTGAACTGATACAAGAAACATGAAATAAGTTCGGAATAGCTTCACTGAACTGTGAATCAATATGATTACTGTTTTGGCTGAAGTTTTTCAAGGCTACAAAACGATTCTCTATCGTAATGAATTCGCTCGTAAAGCTAAGATTTCGCTGTGTTTCATTTCAGGATCATCTTTTACAGTGAGAACGGTCTCTCTCTCTCTCTCTCTCTCTCTCTCTCTCTCTCTCTCTCTCTCTCTCTCTCTCTCTCTCTCAAACATTTCCAGAAACCAATGAGCTAGACATTAACAGGGTAAGGTTTGAACTCAGATCTCTTTCTCTCTCTCTCTCTCTCTCTCTCTCTCTCTCTCTCTCTCTCTCTCTCTCTCTCTCTTAAACACTTCTAAATCAAGAGAGACTTTATGAAAACCAGAACTATTGATTTAAGGATTAATAGCGCAAACTCTGAGTTCAGAAATCTCTCTCTCTCTCTCTCTCTCTCTCTCTCTCTCTCTCTCTCTCTCTCTCTCTCTCTCTCTCTCTCTCTCTCTCTCTCTCTTAAACACTTTTAAATCATCAAAGATTTTATGAGAACCAGAATTATTGATTTAAGAATTAATAGCGGAAGTTCAGAAATCTCTCTCTCCTCTGAGTTCAGAAATCTCTCTCTCTCTCTCTCTCTCTCTCTCTCTCTCTCTCTCTCTCTCTCTCTCTCTCTCTCTCTCTCTCTTAAAACACTTCTAAATCATCAGAGATTTTATGAAAACCAGAAGTATTGATTTAAGAATTAACAGCACAACCTCTGAGTTCTGAGTTCAGAAATCTCTCTCTCTCTCTCTCTCTCTCTCTCTCTCTCTCTCTCTCTCTCTCTCACACACACACACACACACACACACACACACACTTCTAAATTATATTGTAATGAAAAAAAAGAACCACCGAATTAGGAATTACCAGGATAAAAAAGTTGTAAAGTTTGAGCACAGAAATGTGGCAGCTAAATGCAGCTAAATTATTTGGGAATTTGAAAGAATTCGAAAAAAAAATTGTCGCTGGAATCACGTGACCTTCCTGGAAGAAGACAATTTTCCGATACAAATGATTCTGGTAACAACAGGGCGAATGTCTTCCTGGGGCTCCTCTTTTTATGCCGCCCAAATTAAACGGCACTTTTCAGCGACATAACAAGCACTAATGAGCAGTTTTCCCTAATGGGAAAACAACTCACTAATTCTCTTCACCCTGTTGTATTTTTGTGTGCCTTTCGCGAATATCGTGACCCCGGCCCACGAAAACCAATCGGTCTTTAGGTTAGTTATGCTGTTTTTCCCTTAGACTGTTCGTGTTAGGTTTCCAAAATAAAGCGAAAATTCTCTCTCTCTCTCTCTCTCTCTCTCTCTCTCTCTCTCTCTCTCTCTCTCTCTCTCTCTCTCTCTGTATACTCAGGGTTTTATTTTTCTGTGGTACACACATGCACACGCACACACACAACACACACACACACACACACACACACACACACACATAGCACACACACATACACACACATATATATATATATATATATATATATATATATATATATATATATATATATATATATATATATATATATATATATATATATATTATATATATATATATATATATATATATATATATATATATATATATATATATATATATATATATGTATATATACATATATATATATATGTATATATATATAGGTGGGTGTGTTTGTGTAAAAGCGCGCAGATGTACCACAGGAAAAATGACACCCTGAGTATAAATCCCTACCGGTTTTAATAGCACATTTAAGACATCTCCGAGAGGACAAATACACAGTGATAGAAATTTACGACACACCCGCTAGAGTGACAGTACAAACGAACACACAGACGTCTGGGAACCAAACCTTCACACCTGTCAAGTAGGAAAGGGGGGGGGGTCCGAGGGAGGAGCGGCAAACTCATTAGCGTCTATTTACAAATTTGTTTACCTGTGTAAGCGAGCTCACACTTTTGCCCTCGTCTCATGTCATCTGCCTTCCTTAAAATCTATGCACTTTACATATTTCGTGGGTGCCATGAATCTTTCTGGGACATTTGGAGTGTCTGTCTTTTAGTTTTCTGTAAAAGAAAACTGTTGTGACGGTTTTGTCTGTCCGTCCGCACTTTTTCTGTCCGCCCTCAGATTTTAAAATCTACTAAGGCTAGAGGGCTGCAAATGGGTATGTTGATCATCCACCCTCCAACCATCAAACATACCAAATTGCAGCCCTCTAGCCTCAGTAGTTTTTATTCTATTTAAGGTTAAAGTTAGCCATAATCGTGCGCCTGGAAACTATATAGGACATGCCACCACCGGGTCGTGGTTAAAGTTTCATGGGCCGCCGCTTATACAGTATTATACCGAGACCACCTAAAGATAGATATATTTTCGGTGGCCTTGATTGTGCGCTGTACAGAAAACTCAATTGCGCCGAAGAAATTTCGGCTCATTTTTTCACTTGTTTGAAAATCGAATTGACTATATCTAGGGAGTAAATTACACCCAAGGGTATTTGTAAATCATGAGTGCATTTACCCATGACAGGATTCTTACGCAATAAGATTATTATTGCTCCATTGTATTAGTGGAAAGGTAACGTAAGCAATGATAACAGTGAGTGGAACATATCAGTATGTGTGCTGGTGAAGGGGTTGGGCGAGATTATTATTGAGAATGATGAGGACCAATTGTTTGTCATGAAGCAGAGGCAAGAAAAGTTTGAACGTAAAGGGAGAAAGTTGCAGTAGCATACACAGACATAGGGAAACTCATGAGAGAATTTACTGAGGTGTTTTGTGTAAGAGTTACATAATACAGGAATTAAAGACTATTTGTAGAGAGTGACTGGTGTTTCCTTTTTTTTCGTTTTTTTTTTTTTGGCGAGAGGGCTGGACTGAAGTGACGATTTGGAAGTATAAAAGAGACTATTATGCTGCAAAATTAGGGCTGAGGTAAAGAAATATTGTATATACCCCGGTGTGTTTCATATTTTCATGAAAGGAGCACTGAGAGATTCTGAAAAAATACAAGAAAATTGTGTGCGATCTTGTGGGAAATGTAAAAAATGTGGAATAATTAACGTATTCTCAATATAGAATTTTAATTTGTAAATAGGGAATATCTTATTATAATAATGGGGTACAAAAGACTTGTACATTTTTCAAAAGAGCTTGTAAGAAGCTATGATATTAATAATAGCAATGAAGAGTGAAGGAGGTTACCTTGTAATGATATTTATGGTTGAATGCAATAAATGATATTAGAATGAGAGACGAGATGAATCACTGCATCATTAATCAATCAAGGAATGCAGATTGGATTATAGATAATATTTTAAAGGGAACATCATCTATGGAAACCAATATCATTTAATGCGGAATTCACTATATCTCGGGAGTAACATACACCTAAAGAGATTTATTATTCATAAGTGCTATCAATTATAAATTCCCTTAGTTGTAACTTATTCCTGATTTATACTGATTTGTGGCTTAATATTTAGTATATATATATATATATATATATATATATATATATATATATATATATATATATATATATATATATGTATGTATGTATGTATGTATGTATGTATGTATGTATGTATGTATGTATGTATGTATGTATGTATGTATGTATGCATATACTGTGCATATAAATATATATATATATATATATATATATATATATATATATATATATATATATATATATATATATATACACACACACACACACACAGACACAATTCCAACATCTTGTTTTATATCAAATTTGTAAATCAGATAATTTCTAAGGCATTACCTCTATTTATCTACACAATCTTTTTCATTATGAAATAAATTATTAAATTTCATTATTTACCTATATGTAGGCTACGACGATGTTCCCAACATTTACATGAACAGAATATTGAACAGTTAAACAGTTTTTTTTTCATATAAATCAAAATTTATATTCTTAAAAAAGTTTAATTAAAAAATTACAACTTTATTGTACTTGGTTCCTATTGAATACTGCGACTGACATCCATTTTTCCCCTCTTTGCCTTCCAGTTCCAGGCGGCCCTCCTGCAGCGCTGGAACCTGCCTCACTTCATGTGCGCCTTCTGTCCATTCTTCCAGACGGTCAGCGTCAACGTGTCCATCTTCACGCTGACGGCGATCGCCGTCGACCGCTACAGAGCCATCGTCTTCCCGTTAAACGCGCGACCGTCGAAATTCAGAAGCAAGGCAAGTTAATCCAATGAATGTTTGTGGAACGGTTTTGGCTTCGGGTAGACGCGATCTGAATGCGGTTATTATACGTCTAATGCCACTTTTGTTCCGTCATCTAAACAGGAGTGTGATGAATGATTAAGCAATGTTTATATTGCAAGCGGATACGCAAGCATGCATGCATGCATGCACACACATGCATATATATATATATATATATATATATATATATATATATATATATATATATATATATATATATATATATATATATATGTGTATATATATATAAATATATATATTATAACATATATATATATATACGTGTGTATATCAAATCTTAAGGACATATGCTCTCAAATCTTATGGGCCATACATCTTAATACAGAGTTCGATATATCTTTGAATAAATTAATTTACTTTGAAAGTAAAAGGAAAATACATATGTATATATTTACTATATATACTATATATATATATATATAATTATACAGTTTATATATATTATATATATATATATATATATATATATATATATATATATCTGATTCACAAGTGACTATACATATATATATACATATATATCAAATTGTATACCTAGGAACAGTGTTATTCAAACTGTAACAATTTGACGTCTTAGCATCGCATTCACATTATCTTTGGAATGCCGTAATTTACTTTGAAAGTAAAAGTAAAATATTTTTGTGGCATCAATGTGCATAACAGGCATAAAAGTTCACGGCAGAACGAGAAGGGAGAAGAGCAAAGCGGAGACAAGAAAGAACTGAGAGTGACTAAAAGGATTTATGATCAAAGTGACTTATGTTAAAATATGCAGATGGGAGAGTGAGTGGTTTGGTGTCAAAGTCTTGTACAGTCTTGTATGAGGTTCACTCTGAATCTTATACAAGACTGGGTTATGTAACCGTGGTTTCCAAATGTCTTTATGGATGATGTTCTGGGAAATCAGAGAGGGGACATCAGACGATTGGCTGGTTTGTACCATGATGAATATTTAGTTAAACAAAGAGAGGTGTTTCCAAGGGGAAAGACCTAAGAGCAAATGTGAGCAGTGCTCGAGTTATGAGAGTAAATGGAAGACAAGAAAATTAATTAATTAATGTGAACGTTGTTCGTATAGGTATCAGGAAGGAATTATAGCGAATGAATGCATCGAATCAAGTTAAATAACGAAGAGGTGAAACAAGGTTAGCGTTACATACTTACAAAAGAATAAGGAGAGTCTTGGAGTGTTTAGGGAAGCTAAAGTAAGGATTTGTGGAAGAGAAAGCACAGGAAAACAATCTTTGCAGAGTTTCAATGACGCTCTTTGCACCGCAATATGCTGAAAGTGATGATGATGATGATGGAAGCAAAAATAGGAAATTAAGAAAGGATTTTTGGACTAACTTTTCATTAAGGAAGTGCAGTGAGCTTTATGAATACAAGTGGAAAAAAAATGACAAAGCTGTTAAGATGAAATTTTTGCGAAACTCACATGACATAAGAAAAATTAGAAGGGTGGGAAACATTGAGGTATGAATTGAAATAGCAGTGGTTAGAATAGGTGAAAGGATGGCCCTAAGCTTTTAAGATGGTTTGGTCATGTGGAAAGAATGGAGGATAATAGGCGAGTGGAAAGTATGATTAAGACGTAAGAAGTGTTGGAAAGGTGGCATCGTAATAACACGGAAACACAAAGGTGCGGGCAAGAACCGTTAATAATGGTTTGTTTAGGTTGGTTGAACTTGCTACTGAAGAGCCTTTTCGGCGGCATTTGCGTGAAACAGCCAGTGCTACGGAAGTTTTCTGCATAGGTGTTTCATCCTCGAGTCAATAGTTAAAGTATGAACATGGCAGTGACTGTGTATTATGTCCAGAAAAATTATGAATATATTAGTGATATCTCTTTCTGAAGTCATGTCTTTTAGGGGAACCCTATATATATATATATATATATATATATATATATATATATGTATATATATATATATATATATATATATATATATATATATATATATATATATATATATATATATATATATATATATATATATATACGTGCGTGTGTGTATGTGTACCCACGTATGACAACTGAAACAGGAACCAAATTTGTCTTATTCCTAAAACGAAGTATGGCTCATGAACAGTAACTTAAACATTAAACTTCTTATCTTCCTCCAGGTTGTCATAGCGTTTATTTGGTTATTCAGCACGACATTAGCCGTTCCTCAAGCCATCGCACTGAGAGTTAAAATTTTTGTTGATCCCGTCACCAATGAAGAAAAACCCTTCTGTGCTCCGGTAGGTAATGCTCTTTGTCATTGGTTTAACTGTGTTCACATATTGTTTCAGGGTTTAGGATAATAGTTTATTAATGGGGGGGAGGGGCATATCTCCAGACAGCAATAAGATGGAAAGCTTTGTAAACAATATGAACCCAAATTCTGGGCAATCGACCAGAAATTAAACAGTAGGCATTGGGCCAGCAACCTCATCCCAGCAGATTTATTTACAACTAGGAGGCACTTTGAGAGTGAATAGTAGTATGGGATATATATATATATATATATATATATATATATATATATATATATATATATATATATATATTTATTTACTAACAGGACCTCATTGAAACTGGATGGTATCTACGGATACTTGAAAATGAGGACTGTTAGCCCTGGAAAGCTTGTAACTTTTCTTGAATAAATATCTCCTCTAGATATCCTCCAGTTCCAATGGGGTCCTGTTAGTAATTATATTAATGCACAGAATATTTGTGTAAGTGATAAAGTTATATATATATATATATATATATATATATATATATATATATATATATATATATATATATATATATATATATTATAGCTCTTATAAATTACAGTCAGTTGACGAATCTGATATGATCTAAATGCATACAAATGAAATATCTGAACACATAGATAAATAAGATAATTATATATTTATATAGAACTGTATTTTCTCAAAGTGAATGAAAAGAAATTTTAAGAAAAGGATTGTACACGCTAGATATAAGGAAAATGAAAACATGAAAAATGTACACAAATACAAAAAGGAGAACGCTCATCAATGCCCATCAAAAAGTTAAACTTTATTAAACATAGGAAATGATTAATGTAAACGCAAGTGCCTAATTTATTCATAATATCGCAAAGGTCGTGAAAAATCCTGAACTCGCTGGTAAAAGAATAATAATGAATGAACGTGAAAGCCAAAACCACGCATATTGATTAATGTCAGACAAATAAGTGACGGGCTGAAAGGTTTAGAATTTCTGGTATTATGAGTGATGGGCCGGGGTTCGGTGTCGAAACGGGCTAAAGCAATTAAATCCCAGGGATTTGTTTTCATTTAGCGAAAAACTCTGGATGACTGAAAGTTATGGCTAAAATAAAATTCCACGCTCCTGGGATTCTCTTAAATACAAATGCACCTGTTTGTTATTTGTTGTTATTTTTTCGAGAATGAATTTAAGAATAAGGGTCTCTCTCTCTCTCTCTCTCTCTCTCTCTCTCTCTCTCTCTCTTTTATATCACGCTTAAGGTGTGAGAATGGTGAATATCTCAAAACCAATTATTGGTATTATGGTTGATGTGTGTGTGTGTATATATATATATATATATATATATATACATATATATATATATATATATATATATATATATATATATATATATATAAATATATATATAAATATATATATATATATATATATATATATATATATATATATATATATATATATATATTTATATATATATATATATATATATATATATATATATATATATATATATATATATATATGTATATGTATATATACAGTATATATATATATATATATATATATATATATATATATATATATATATATGTATTATAATATGTATATATATATATATATATATATATATATATATATTAAAATGGACATAGATGCGTTTCATACCATCGGAATGCTTACCTAAAAACTTAAATTTCACCGAAAAGCATGAATGAAAACTCCCGCTTGGTTATTCATAATATCTTAAAGGTCATGAGAAATTCCAAAACCCGTTGGTAAAAGAATAAAAATGAATGCGCGTGAAGGCTAAAACCGCATATATTGATTGAGAGTTTCGTTGTATTATGAGTGATGGGCCGGGGTTCGGTGTTGAAACGGGCTAAAGCAATTAAATCCCCGGGATTTGCTTAAAGCAATTAAATCCTGGGGACTTGTTTTCATTCAGCGAAAAACTCTGGTTGATTGAAAGTTTTGGCTGAAATAAAATTCTGCCCTCCTGAAATTCTTTCAAGCACAAAATGCATGTTTTTGTTATTGGTTGTTATTTTTTTAGAATGGTTTAAGAAAAAGGAATCTCTCTCTCTCTCTCTCTCTCTCTCTCTCTCTCTCTCTCTCTCTCTCTCTCTCTCTCTCTCTTATATCACGCTTAAGATGTGAGAATGGGAAACGTCTTAAAAATCAATTACCGGTGGTATGATGGAAATTCTCCTTTCAGAGTTCATTCAAATATAAAACTCTGCTTAAAGAGTTGGAAAGGTTTCATATCTACAGCATATATATACAGGTATATATATATATATATATATATATATATATATATATATATATAAATATATATAAATATATATATATATATATATATATATATATATATAAATATATATATATATATATATATATATATATATATATATATATATATATATATATATATATATATATATAAACCCTTGAGACGGGATGACCCCAAAAGGCTTTAAGATCACGGTTCACAGCAATTCTTCTGGAATGAGGTTCTTAACATCATAATCGTTTACACACTGGCGGCAAACCAGGACAGTCAGCCAAGTCAACAGAAGCAAAGTAGATTTTTTTAGGAAAGGACCTCAAGTTGTTTCCTTCCCTAGTAATTGAACTCTCGTCTCTTGTAATTTGAGACAGGTTCGTTTCTGTGTGTGTGTGTTTGTGTTTGTGTGTATGTGCGTATTTTATATTTTAAAGTTAGCATAAATATCACTATGTTATGAGCTAAGATATGGGAGATTGAAGCATGAAATGAGGCACATTCTAAAGTATGTACTAAGTAAAAGACCATCGGAAAGATAAAGCTGATAAAATCATAACTAACTTTGGAGACATGACCCTTGATCGTCCTTGGGAATGTCATAGTTTAAAAGGTTTAAGCGGATCATACTGACCTAGTAGGATATAAATTACAAATATATTTCAATTCTTTTCGACCTAAAGTGAGTGTCTGTTAACGCCAATCTTATTTTCTAATAAGCAATGACACGAGAGTTTTCCAGATGGCATTTGTCAAGTGCATTATTGAACTTTTATGATATTCGTTTCACTTAGTATTACAGTTACCGAGTGTTCTTTACGTGCAAATTTTGATTCATTAGAGGTAATTTTTCCCGTAATACCTCGAGGATTGTTGAATAGTCATAATTCCTACTCTTACAATGATTACGTTCAAAAGAAGTATGAGGAGAATAATTCATCCTTTATTGCTTTCAAAAAGCAAGCACTGTGAATAAACAGTTTCAAAATATCAATGAAAACTTATTAATTTTGTGAAAATTTCTCGAATTTTCATTGATGTTAGCAGATGCACAAAAGAAACCATACGGGAAGAGAGAGAGAGAGAGAGAGAGAGAGAGAGAGAGAGAGAGAGAGAGAGAGAGAGAGAATCGAACTGAATTGTGCCTCGTGAGACGCTAGTTTATGAGACACTCCCCCTCATCCTATGAGGGGTGCAGGATCAGTAGACGATATGTATACAGTGCTCAATAAAGTTGAGTCACATTGGAACGACCTCTGTTATTAGCGTTGGGCTTTAACGTCAGGGTAGGTACACAGGTCTGAAAGTAATGTTAGTAGCAGTAATAGTCGTACATGACAGTATATATCAATGGACAGTAATAATAATAATAATAATAATAATAATAATAATAATAATAATAATAATAATAATAGTGGAAATTTGATAAGACCCCACATATGATAAAGAGAGAGAGAGAGAGAGAGAGAGAGAGAGAGAGAGAGAGAGGATGGATATGAAAAGTGCTTTCTGATAAGGGAATACTTCACATGAAGAGATTATTTGGGGTTTACGATAGCAATTTAGTTTATGATTTTTAGAGTAGGAAAGCTCATATGGCTCTATCATACCTATTTTTTTTATTGCTGGTTTCTTGGTTATTTCGTTGAGGTATAAGAAAAATAATTTTTATTTTATTTTTCATGTCATATTTGTTTACTATATCTAAGAGAGCGTGACTAGTCTCTCACTTAATTACGCGTCAGTGGTGCTGTTCTGTGACAGATAGTTTGATTAAGAGTGAAATATAGGGTTATTGGCATAAAATAGATTTTTTATCATTCTGTTAAGTCAGAAAAGAAAAAACAAGTGACAAGTCGTTACATTCTTATCGACACCCAGATACACGCCTTTACGACCCAAAGTTTTTTTCAAGTGTAATAGATAATTACGGCTCGCAAAGGTGTGTACCTACTTGTAGAAAAGAATGTAAAGTCTTGCCTCCTATCTTTCTCCTGATTATCATCTTATCTAAAAGAAACTCTTTACGACTCTACA
>NC_089762.1:32195890-32220890 GCF_040412425.1 Macrobrachium rosenbergii | reverse complement strand
TGGAGGCTTTATTGTCCCTCATAAACGAAGGACAATAAGTCACACCAACCTCTGAAGAAATGATGAAGAAAATTCTGGCCCATATAATTTAATAACCCGATTTTTTTTTTCGTTGTTTCCTCCAGATATCGTTTCATCAACATAATATGGTTCTGCTGCCATTGGCTGGCGATGAGCAACAGTTGCTGTAATCCGTTTATCTACGCCATATATAACGTGAGTTGTCACTTCCTAATATTTTTTTTTACTGTAAAATATCGTCGCTATTTTTTTTTCAAGGCGTAATACTTATGCTTTGTGCCTGAATATTTCGTTCAGTGTATTTGTCAGTTTCTTTTCTACTATACTCTCGTTTTGAACTCTAGTGTTTCTTTCCAACATTTAGAAATATTTCCATTTATATATATATATATATATATATATATATATATATATATATATATATATATATATATATATATATATATATATATATATATATATATATATATATATATATATATATATATATATATATATATATATATATATATATATATATATATATATATCCTGTTAAATTTTGGGAGAACAAGTAAAACTAAAAATCGAACCTACATAGTAAACTAGTTCCATTTAGCATAATGTCCTTACTTGGCTCATAGTCATTTTTTCCGAAATTCTCCTGAATTCCAACAAAAGTTTTGTATATCATCTTGAGACATTCCAATAAGCCACTTGGTCTTGCCGAAAGAGCATGGCAATTATATTCCTGACTCATTTAGAGTATAAATCACAGCATTCTAGTTCCCAAAGTACACTTGTGATAATTGTTTTCTTTTTAGGTACCCTCTTGATCAGTAGTTCCTTTTCAAAGATTGTATTCAGTTTATTGTGATACTTTAGTACTTTTTAGGGTTTCAGCCAAGTAGCCTCCAGCTATCACCCCTTAATCAAACCCAGATGGCATTGGTTTGAAACCTGACCAAGGTAAGTGCACTTATCATGCAAATTCTCTTTGGGTGTAAGGTATTAGATATATCTACAAGGCAACCTTTCTCCAGTCTCAGGAGGTGTTTTCTGACGTAAGTGTCACCCCTCTGCAAAACAACAAGTTTTTTACTCAATAGCTTTCTCGTGATTTTGGAATTAAAAAGCTATTAAGACGATAACGTAGCCTTTAATTTATTGATATCAGCGTCAACGACCATTGTAGTTATGACTCCTGATAAGTTATAATGGTCAACTCTGTCTGTCTGTCTGTCTCTCTCTCTCTCTCTCTCTCTCTCTCTCTCTCTCTCTCTCTCTCTCTCTTTTGAAGAACATTGATGAGATATTAGTTTAAGGTCTCTCTCTCTCTCTCTCTCTCTCTCTCTCTCTCTCTCTCTCTCTCTCTCTCTCTTGAAGAACATTGATGAGATATTAGTTTAAGGTCTCTCTCTCTCTCGATGTTAAACTCATTACTGTGATTTTCTCTCTCTCTCTCTCTCTCTCTCTCTCTCTCTCTCTCTCTCGCAAAACAAACACAAACAAACATGCAGTCAACTATCAACGTACAACTAAAAGAAACAACTGGGAAAGTTACAACTCTGAGCTATGATAATACTGATAAAAGGTTACTGAACAAATAAATGCTTATCAGATCATGGGATAAACGAGGCGTGATTTTCACTCCGTCGATCCATTCTTTATACAGGTCATGTCTTTGAAGTTCATGGTAAATAAAATCCTGTCTTGATGTGTAAACTTATTTTTATGATACAGATGGTTTGTCTGATCGTTTCATATGGTCGTTTCTCTTGCTTATTAATCGGTATCCAGTTAAGTTTTGGGAGAACAAGTAAAACGAAAAATTTAAAGTGACTGGACTCAAACCTACATTGTAAACTAGTTCCATTTAACACAATCTTCTTACTTGGCTCATAGTCATTTTTTCCGAAATTCTCCTGAATTCCAACAAAAGTTTTGTATATAATCTTGAGACATTCCAATAGGCCACATGGTCTTGCCGTAAGAGTATGGTAATTATATTCCTGACTCATTTAGAATATAAACCACAGCATTCTAGTTCCCAAAGTACACTTGTGATAATTGTTTTCGTTTTAGGTACCCTCTTGATCAACAGTTCCTTTTCAAAGATTGTATTCAGTTTATTGTGATACTTCAGTACTTCTTAGGGTTTCAGGCAAGTAGCCTCCAGCCTTCTTCAAGCATGTCGGCTGAAACAGCCACAACATAGGACTGGCTGTAAATCATAGAAATAATACACACAGACACACATATTTATATACATATACATATACATATATATATATATGTATATATACATATATATGCCTTGTGGATATATTTAATACCTTAGACCCAAAGAGAATTTACATGATAAGTGCACCTACCTTGGTCAGGTTTCAAACCAGTGCCATCTGGGTTTGATAAAGGGGTGATAGCGATAATCCATTAAGCTACCAAGAGAGATATGAGTTGATTTCGACCCTGCTGTACATATTCCTGTTGAAGTTCAGTGTTTACAATCGAAAATCATTAAATTCCACCGCGATGGGTAAGTGACAGGTTTGTAAAGGGGTGCCTTTTCAACTCTAAATGTTGAACGGGAATATGTATAGCACAGTAGAAATAAAACTGTTATCTCTATTTGTATATCAAACCATGAGATACAGGTTCGAATCCTGGTTGGGGGCAGATGCACCTATCACTTATAATTATATACATACACACACACATACATACATACATACATACATACATACATACATACATACATACATACATACATACATACATATATTTATATATACGTTGTGTGTGTATGTATGTCTACATATGTGTGTGTGTGTTTCTGGAATAATTAGGGAGGGGGCCTTCGAATTTAATGTGCTTACAAGCAACTGTAAGTTTTTAACTTAACCAGCCTACTTCGATGAAGTCTAAACTTTGTAATAACAAATAATATATTGGTATCTAATTAACAGATATTAACTTATAATCTTAAATGAAACTCTGCAACAGCCCATTTCCTCACCCATACGATGACACAATCATTCTTTGTTTCAGCTTCGGAGTTTATTATTCCCAAAGACAGAATTTGTAATCATCAAAAACTTCTTTGAATCTCAGTTGGCTTACAAAAGGACTCTTAAGATCTGTATTTAGCAGAAACCCAGTCTTGTTGTTAATAATTTTAACTTGTGTCTATCCTTTAGGGGTAATGTTTCTATTTTTTAATAATTTTTTTTTTTTTTCCAGGAAAAGTTTAAACGAGAATTCCGGCACAAATTCAGGTGGTTCTTTAAGAACGACACCCCGAGCGAGATGAGTGAATTTGAGAGGTCCAGGTATCAGATCTCCTTCAGGTGAGTGCTGAGTTCGATTTTGGGGTGGATACTCTTAGGGGAGATATGGCTTCTACAGTATCGTAACATTTCTGTCTCATTCTCTCACCTTTCCTATAATAAAAACTGAAGACTGAGTGCCTCGACTGAGAGAGACTTCTGACAGAAGAAGAACGCACATGACCGCCAACTAGAAATGACGTCTTCTAAGAAGCTCCACTCATAAGGACGCTATTAACCACAGTCCAGACTAACAGGAGCTGGTACTCACACCACTGCTTTTCAGTATTCTGCTAACTAAGACACTAGGACTCACTGTGACTGTATAAGACTGACACATGGACATTGTTGGTGTTGAAACTACTTGAGCTCCAATGCCGGCTTCTGCAGTCATCCTATCTGGAAATATCCCGTAAATATTTATTCTATATTATTACCCTTAACTGTACTTCCACAATGATCCCTTGAGTGAAGAATATAAGAGATTCTCACATGAAAATAAAAGTAGATTAAACCAAATCTTGTGACTTTTATTATAGATATGGTATCTCCTTTTATTTTCATGTGAGGCTCTCTTATATTGAATATTAATACTGTAATTTTTTGGCTGCTGATGAGAAAAGTTCTACTTCCATACGAAGCTGCAGTATAGACTGGCCAATGTTAAAGATTAGGTATAACCTACTTTTAAGTTCAAGCACGGATCTCTTATATTCTTCACTCAAGGGATCATTGTGGAAGTACAATTACCCATATTTATGTAATTTGAAAATTAAAACTGTTTGCTTTTGCTAATGCTACTACCACTGTCATAACAGAAAACTATTCCTGTAATTAGTGACCAATTTGAAGATGTTACTGATCAACACAGACTCCAAATACCGAGTTAATCGCAAAAATTCATCACGTATCCGAATTACATCACCAAATTACTTTTCTCAGCCATTCCCTTTTTGGGAAGGAACAGAATCTCAAATTAATTGGATCAACCTTAATAAAAATATGTTTATTTTATCATTTATTTCTGGATCTTGTACTTTTAGCTTGATTGAGTGTTAATATTTTAACCACTCTGATTACCATATGTGCCATTCTCATCCTGCTGATTCCTGCCTTTCCAGCAGGAAGCATAGATACATAAATGAAGTTGTCTAAATAAAAGGGGCCTTTATATCCAAGAGTCCCTTACGTCATTCAGTCTTCATCCATTTGATTTTGACAATTACAGCAATTTTTTTTTCTTACTAGACTAATGTTTTAGCAAATGTTGTCTTAACTTTAGTGCCCATGTTGCTAAATGATTCTCGATAGTCAAGTAGGTTCGACCTTAAAATTGTACCGAAAACTGCCAAACATATATTTCCTTGAAACTTCTTATTCTATAATTTCATTTGAAAAAATAAAATAATAATAATAATAATAATAATAATAATAATAATAATAATAATAATAATAATAATAATAATAATAATAATAATAATAATAATAATAATAATAATAATAATAATAATAATAATAATAATAATAATAATAATAATAATATTAATAATAATAATAGTTTATGAGGAACATAAAGACAGTGAAACTTTCATCGTTGCCATAATTTTTTTTGTACAATTATCCCCTTAGTCATGCTAAATGACAGTAGTACCATCAGCAGTAGCATTCACGAAAATACCACCACCTTGTAATAACGGTGTGACGTCTTCAACGCCATCAGGTACCCAGTGGAACGGAGGGTGTCAACCACCGAGCACCGTCTATCTCGCACGGAAGCCGTGGCACTCAATGGCACTTCGCGTTCATCTTGCAAGTAAGTTGTGTAACTCGTCATTTGCTCGCATTAAAAATAATTTTATCAAATTCATCTTGCATGTAAGTTACGCAGCCCGATATTTGCTCAAGTTGAAAATAATGTCCTCAAATTCATCTTGCAATTAAGTAACGCAGCCAGTTATCTGCTCAACTTGAAAATAATTTTCTCAAATTCATCTTGCAAGTAAGTTATGTAAAACGTTATTTGTTCAAGTTGAAAATAATTTCCTCAAATTCATCTTGCAAGTGAGGTATGTAAAACGTCATTTGTTCAAGTTAAAAACAACTTCCTAAAATTCATCTTGTAAGTTAGTTATGTAAAACACTATTTGTTCAAGTTAAAAATAATTTCCTCAAAGTCATCTTGCAAGTAAGTTAGGCAACCAATTATTTGCACAGGTTGAAAATAATTTTTTCAAGTGGGCCTGATTTTTTAGTTTATCAAGAGATAAATCTCATCATACTGTCGCACTTACAAACATCAATCACCCCATACTTCATTCATCACGTATCTTCTTATCACAAAACTTTGCACGTGCGTTTGTTGCCCTTTCTCTGACTTCTCACTTTCTCCATTCATAAAGATTTTACGTAGCCTCAGTGACACAACACGCCCTTTTCTCAGCTCCATTATTGTAGCAAACAAGTCACTCACCTGCTACTTATCTCTTTTTATATAATATGTACAAAGACTGATTTTTTTTATTTACTTGGTATGCAATCCCACAGTCCCTTTTTTGACGAATTCGTTATTATTCACTTAGAATCCATTTTACTCTCCTATTCCCGATTTTGACACAACATTGATAAAGGTTTTTTTTTACGGTCGTTCTTCAGTCATAAACTATTGTTATAAATAGTAGTTGACAGTAATTTTAAAGAAAATTATTTTTTATTTAACTTAATTTTTTCTCTCGTATTAACGATTATGTTACAAAATTGGTAAGTTGAAAATCTTATATGACAAAAATGGTTGAATAAATTTTTTCGTACAGTATTTCTTCAGTCATAAACTTCTGTTATAAACGGTTGTTGACAGTAATTTCAAAAATCATTTTTCGTTTAACGTTCACTTTTACTCTCGTATTACTGATTATGATGCAAAATTGATAAGTAGAAAACCTTATAAGTAGACAAAAATGATTTAGTAAATTCTTTTGCTACAGTATTTCTTCAATCATAATTTACTGTTATCAATGGTTGTTGACAGTAATGTCCCACAAAATTATCTCTTGTTTAACTTCACCTTTACTCAAGTATTGACAATTAGGACACAAAACTGAAAAGATGAAAAATTTTAAAAACAGAAAAAATTATTTAATAATTTTTTTCACAGTCGTTTTTTAATTATAAACTGTTGTTAAAAATTCTTGATGACAGTAATTTCAAAGAAAATTATTTTTCCTTCAACTTCAGGTCGACCTTGAGCACAGGCTCGACGCTGAGGTCATCCTTGAGCACGGGATACCGCCTGAACGCCTCACCGAACAACCTGGGGCGTAGCCACAACGGGACGTCCGTCACAGACCTTCGTCAGAATGCCCAGGAGGTCCACGTGTGCGTGCCCCTCAAGTGCCCTCCGCATTTACACCCTGAGCCGTTCCTCGCCAAGGGCGACACCAGCATGTAAAAGGCCGGAAGCCCTGAAAGGCGTCTCACGAAGGGCATTCTCGTCTATTCCAGTCATAGTTTTTGTAATTAGCGTTGGGTTTTTCAAGAAGTTTCTTCTTTTTTTTGGGACTGAGAAACTGGCTTATAAAAACGGTAGGCCTGTTTTATGCAACAATACGCATTATTTGCTTGATTTCTATCGTTCGTAAACGTCTTTTGTCCGCTTTCTGTAATATCAAATCATCAACGGCCAAATTTAGTTCACATAAGAACGTCTCATCAATTACCACAACCTCATACAGTATGCTACAATAACCCACCGATGTATATATCTTCTTTTTATCTTCATCATAAACATTTCTATCATAAATCAGCTTCCTTTATTACGGAAGGGGGTTTAAAAAAAACGACCTGGGACTCATCGAATCATACCGTCGTAGAAACGAGAATTTTTGGTCGAACGGAGATTGATACAAAAGATATATCCCGTAGTAAGGGGACAAACTTTTTTTAATGAAGAATGTTCATCTTTTCTATAAACAGATTCATCACTCGAAAACTACTGAGATGAAATTACACTGAACCTGTTGATCGGTAAGATGTTTTGAATTTTGACATGTATATTGATATAAAAATGATTGTGCGCTGAAACTAAGATTCTGATGAAAGTTTCATACTTGTTTTACGAAGTCAAAGTGTTTTAGTGATAAAAGTGAAACCGAAGGAACATATGTCAATTTCTGGAAAAACGAATAACACGTGTACATTTAACACAGTATCACAATATAGCCCGTACTGAAAATACTAATCAGTTAAGGCAAACGGTGCTCACGTCATGTTGTCAAAGATAAAACTAAAAAAAAGCAAAACGAAAATAATACGAGACGAACGCTAGTGACTGGAACCAATAAAGTAAGCGAGGTGTTTTTAAAAGAATTTACGACAAGACTTAAACCACGAGCAAAAAAAAAAAAATAAATAAATAAATATTTTGTTCTATTCAGCGGAGACTATTCCTTTTCTCTCGGATGCGATTCCAAGCTCTCAAGGGGGAGTGAGAGAAGAGATGTCGTTTCTTAGAGCTAAGGAAAGGCCCCCCCCAAAAAAGGACAGCAGAATGGACTCTACATTCCGAAAAAGAAAAAAGCCCAGACTAAGAAGAAAAGAAATGCGGGACAGCTGTGAAGACAAGGAAGAGAAAAGGAAAAAAAGGGAAAGGAACTAAAAAACATTAGACAGGGGCAAAGGGACGAGATATTTCCAGGATAACAAAAACACCTCACTTTTTTTTTTCCTCTCTTCAGAGAAGGTAGAACTGGCTTAAATGCCACCTGCCAGAGGCATTTCTAAAAGTCGTGGTGTTTCTGTGATTCTGCCGCTGTGGGTATGGGTTAAGTCTTGTGTGTACTTAAGCGCTTAAAATAATTCATAATAAAGAAACTAATGGAAAAAAAAGTTGGCAAACATGGACTTTGAAAAAGTAATGGTGATTTTTATAGTATAATGAAAATATTATATCTGAAGCTTACGAGGCAGAAATATTCGATTTCAAGTTACTGAACAATTACGAGATTTGTTGTGAAGAATTTATATATATATATATATATATATATATATATATATATATATATATATATATATATATATGTATATATATATAATACATATATATATATATATATATATATATATATATATATATATATATATATATATATATATATATATATATATATATATATATATACATACATATACATATACGAACAAAATAAACTATAAGTTAACTGAACAATCTGCTAAGTGAAATAAACATTAACTATAAGTACTGAACTATCACTACAATTAATTGTATAATTAATAAGCGGCATTAAGCCATGAATCTAATCCACAAAACTCTGTATAGAAAAAGTGGAAGAGAAACGACGTGGACGTTGGAAATCAGGTGCTCTGAAAGTGTGATCATTTAGTACATAAAACGAATACTTAAAGAATTATCCATATGAATAGTATGATATGTCGTTATAACTTTCCGAATATATTTGATTTTACTTTAAGTGTTTCATCTGTGGTTTTAATATCTGTGGTTTTAATATTTCATATATATATATATATATATATATATATATATATATATATATATATATATATATATATATATATATATATATATATATATATATATGTATATATATGCATGTATATATATATATAAATATATGTATATAAGTATTTATATACATGTATTTGTATATGTATAATATATATATGTATATATACATATATATTTATATATTTACAAGTATTTATATACGTATATATGTATATATATATATATATATATATATATATATATATATATATATATATACATATATATATATATAGTGTATATATATATGTGTGTGTGTCACTCACTGTAGTAATTACAGTATACAGGTCCTATATATTTTCCTGTAATTCAGAACTCTACTTGCCATTCTGTATATATTAAATGTAAATATGTTAGCGTATCAGTCAACTTATAAGAAGATTAAATCATTTGATGTCATTATACGTGTCCCACGGTTGCTATGACAATAGTCATATGATTCTTTTAAATTCCAGTGTTATTTATTTGATAGATATTTTAAGGGGGATGACATGTGTACGTAAATGTCAAAAGTTGTATTGTGCAAAAGCCTTTTATGAACAAGGGTTTAGAGTACATGCATGTGTATAAACACATGTATATATGCATGCATGTACAAGCATTAACCACATGCACTCACGCCCAGAGTTTATTGATGAAGAGACATTCCATTACTGAACTGAATTAGGTGATTCAACATTTAATGCAAATAAACATTTTTATGAAGTATCTGTACTGTGTTTGTTGTTTTATATACAGTATATATATATATATATATATATATATATATATATATATATATATATATATATATATATATATATATACACATGTACTATATATATATATATATACATATATATTGAAGACTATCTTACAAAAAGCTTTGTGAAGTAATTAACAGAAAGAGAATTTAGCACAAGGGAAGAAGAAAATTTGAAGGTTCAAACAAAATAGCTGGACCTCAGTGGAGAGATTTTCAGGAAATACTCTGTGACTAAGAATCCTGGTTTGTACAGCAATGACACCAGATTGTGGGTGTGCAATATCTATTTACTCATAACAACCGTTGCAAGAGCTATTGAAAAGCAGAGCTGAGGTGAATTTAAGCTGAAATGAGAGCTGTGCTGTTTACTGGATGGAAAGATTGATTTGGTTCTGTCAAGGATTTTATAAGAAAAGCGTTTCTTAATATGAGAAGAATAATCCATATAACTAACATGGAAGTCAAAGAAAGGGATGCATGAAGGGGTTTCATTTCCTAATTTTCAAACGAAATTCTCAAAGTAAAAAGTAAAGAAAGTAAAGTGTCGGTATGGGAAGTAATTTTTCTTTAATAGTATTAAAATGAAGCAGGGCTCGCTTTCCTATTCAGAGGTACACACCAGATCTGTATTAATACACATCGAATTGAGGAAGGCTAAGATTAAGTTATCGGGAATTAGTGAGAGGTAATGAGGACAATTTATAAAGTACAGCATCACAGTCGTATGTTACCGACTGCAACAGGTCACTGGAAGAAAATTTTTAATGAAAAGGTCAGATCTCTGTGGTGCTCACCGTGAAACAGGAAAAATTTCTCACATATTATAATAAAGGTAAAAAATGAGCCGAAGTTTTTTCGGCGCAAAAGAGTTTTCTGTACATCGTATAATCAAGGCTACCGAAAACGAATTTATCTTTCGGTGGTCTCGGTATAATGCTGCATGAGCCGCGCCCCATGAAACTTTAACCGCGGCCCGGTGGTGTCCTGTCTTATATCGTTGCCAGATGTACGATTATGGTTAAATTTACCTTAAATAAAATAGAAACTACTGAGACTAGAGGTCTGCAATTTGTTATGCTTGATGATTGGAGGATTGATGATCAACATACCAATTTGCAGCCCTCTAGCCTCAGTAGTTTTTAAGATCTGAGGGCGGACTGAAAAAGTGAGGACGGACAGACAAAGACGGCACAATAGTTTTCTCTTTACAGAAAACTAAAACCACGATAGACATGAACCGGTCTGAAAGGAGACATCAAATAGGATCACAGAGAGTTGAAGTGAAATGTAGTTTGTTAACAGAACTGTATGCAATAAACTTTGGATATTTATGGAGCGAATTAGATTTCCAATATTCCTGAGAGAAACTGACGAAATATGTGCAAGATCAGTTAGCTCACCAGTTGTCCTTGCCGTAGGATTGAGTTAATTTTTAAATGTTTTATATCATAATTAAACTACTCGGATAAGAGGAAGTATTAGAAATTCAATCTTAATAGGATACAGTGGTTTTGCCTCTGCTGTGAAGGAAAACCGCTAGAAAGTAAAATCCGAAAAAGACTGCAATATTCGGCCAGTTTCACATGCAAATATCTCAGCATGCCAGAGGTTTCTCCCGTCGTTAGAGATTTTGGAACGATACAGGAATGGGAAGAGAAAGCTTCGCTTGGTGAGATAACGACATGACAAAAGCTGGGGAATTATCTTTTGCAATTTTAAGAAAAAAACGCAAGCGCTTGAACATTCTCTTGCAGAATTAGCACGCAATTATAATGAGTTTGGAAGAGAAAGAGAAAATAGATTTGTCAGTAATTTTTAAAGAGACTGTCACCTAAGGAGGATATCTAACACATGCAAAAACTAATTATATATATATATATATATATATATATATATATATATATATATATATATATATATATATATAATATGTATATATATATATATACATACATACATATAATTTGTGCGTGGGTTATGTATATATAAATGTGTGTTTCATATATAAACATACTCAGCTTACACACACACACATACAAAATGTATACATATATAAACATATAGCTTATATATATATATATACAAAATATATATATATATATATATATATATATATATATATATATATATATATATATATATATACATACAGTATATACATATATATATATATATATATATATATATATATATATATATATATATATATATATATATAAATATATATGAGGCTACACAAAGAACAATTAAGGAAGAATAAAAAAATGGAGTAAAACTAATAAGTTGCACATACATTATAGAAATCTGACCTAAGCTTCAACAAAAATGTATATAAATTACTGAAAATTAAAAATGAGAATAAGCTAATCAGTTTTCACATTATGTGCAAATGGGTGTTAGTAATTCTTTAAAAAAAATTATATGGGATTAGTATAAAATACTGAACAATCGACACTAAAATGCGATACAAGATAACAACATTTCAGAAGACATTAAGTTGATGACCCCTAATTGTGTTCAAATTTGTTACTGCTGTATGTTACAAAAACAAGCAATTTTAAAATTATTTGGAATTGGTCAGTTGATGATAATTATCTACTATTCTTTGTAAGTCATAGATCAAATCTTGAATAGAAATAATATTTATCATTTTCTAATAATTTTTTCTTCTTGAAATAGGTGAATTTTTAAGAAAATATAAAAAAAGACAAAAAAGATTTTATGCAGGGCTTCTTGCTAAATAACTAAGATTAAGACCTAATGGAATGTTATGTTAGAAATGTTATCGAATCTATTCATATGGATTTATATATATATATATATATATATATATATATATATATATATATATATATATATATATATAAATATATATATATACATAGATATATATGTATGTATGTAAATATATATATTATATATATATATATATATATATATATATATATATATATATATATATATATATATATATATATATATATATATATATATATATATATATATATATATTATATATATATATATATATATGTATACATATACATAAAATGTGCGTGTGTTGATTCTGTGCGGGTAGAAATCTCTTATGAATGTGTTCAAAATATAAAAAAAGAGAAAAATTAAAGCCAAAAACATAAAAAGAAAAGATTTCCTAGGTTGTTCACACCTGAAATCACGATATTTATTTTCGTATTCAGTATAGTATAAGATTTGCTCAGCTACTTAATAAACGACATTCGTGTCATTATCCTCTGTTATATTCTATGGCTAAGGTGAAATGTTACAAGATGTTTACTTATAATCTGTGTTGTCGTCTGTAGAAACCAAATGTTAATAAAAAGGAAATATGTTGTATAATTTATTTGTTTGTCATTTCCCTACGTTGTATGTTTGACTTTGGCTCTATAGATGCTCTAAGTTTATATTTTTAATCTTTAATTCTCTTCTGATCCAGGTTAGTTTATAAAACTAATTTTTAATGGTTTTTTAAATACAACTTTTTTTCGGAGGTATTTTGCCTCAATTTATATAGTATACATATATATATATATATATATATATATATATATATATATATATATATATATATATATATATATATATATATATATATATATATATATATATGTATGTATATATATATATATATATATATATATATATAATATATATATATATATATATATATATATACATATATAATATATATATATATATAAATAGATCTACATACATATACATACGTTATATATCCATACGTTATATACAAGAGGTTTATAGAAACAATATTAGGACATTTTCTAATCATAATTCTTTGGAGCCAGTCAGTACTGAGTTATTTTTCCATCAGATGCGCATAAAGAATGTTATTCTTTCGGGCGCTCCTAAATGAATATTTATGTTAATTTAGTCTGACATTTAATTCTCCTCTGGCCCAAAATAAAACAAACTTGATATGGAATTTCATGAATAATGTTGCTGCTCTGTTTTTAGTGTTATATGAAAAGATAACATTTCTATTCAATATTTTCTTCTTGATTTGATGGATTCAATGCCGGTGAAATCCGGCAACAAACAAAGGTGTTCTTGGGTAATTCAGTCTTTCTGTCATTTTTTTTTTTATTTTAAAATGTCTTCACAGATTTATTTTGGCGAGTGGCCAAAAAATGAGCTGGATAACGCTAGTCCCTCTATATTTCATATTATTTTCATAATGTTCCTTTATCAAGGAATTCAGGATTAACAACACGTAATTGTCGCAGTAATATTGAAGACAATGCAGAAATTTACACATTAATATGTCCCGAAAAATAATGTACATACGTTGAATAGGTGAAGGACTGATAGGTGAAGAACAGTTTGGATTTGACAAGGAAAACAGTGTGTGGATCAAGCTCTTGTTTTGTAATAACTATCTGAGACAGTTGAAAGTAAAAGGAACAAGTAAAAAATGCGCCGAAATTTCTTCGATGCAATCGAGTTTTCTGTACAGCCACTACAGCGTATAATCGAGGCCACCGAAAATAGATCTCTTTTGCTGGTCTCGATATAATGCTGTATGAGCCGCGGCCCATGAAACTTTAACCACGGCCCTGTGGTGGCCTATCCTATATCGTTGCCAGAAGCGCGATTATAGCTAAATTTAACCTTGAATAAAATAAACACTACTGAGGCTAAAGGACTGAAATTTGGTATGTTTGATGACTGGAGGGTGGATGAACAACATACCAATTTGCAACCCTCTAGCCTCAGGAGTTTTTAAGATCTGGGGGCGGACAGAAACAAATGCGGATAGAATAAAGTGGGGACGGACAAACAAAGTCGGCGCAATAGTTTTCTTTTACAGATAACTAAAAAATATAATGCCATATTTGTGTACACAGAAAGCTTATGATAGAATTAATAGTCGGAAGTGAAGTTTATGTTAGAACCTGTAGGCGAGGGAGTGACTGATTCAGAGTAAAAACTGGGCTGAGACAAGGCTGGTTTCTAGTCGCCATGGCTGTTCAAGATGTTTATGGATGAAGCAATGCGAGAAGTCAAAGAAACGCCTCTAGATGTAAGTGCAGTATTATGGGATAAGAAGATCGGTCGTTAAATGGGGGATGCTTGATGTTTGCAGATAATATGCTACTGATCGGAGAGAGTAAAGAGAAACTGAGGAGATAAATGAATGATTTTGAAAATGTTTGCAAAAGAAGGAAATTCACAGCAAATGTGAACGAATCTGAGGAAACCTGGAGTGTTAGAAAAACCAAAGCTAATTCTCCAGTACGGAAATGGAGTAAGCTGAATGAGAATGAAAAAAAGAGGCAGATCATATAATGATAACCTGTTTTCCCAATACACGAGGCAAATAAACGACTAAGAAGGTTATAAAACTGGAAATAAGTGTAAGGCGTAGTTAAAGGTTTAGCACAGGTAAAAGAATGAACACCAGAGTCTTGAGCTAGTTCGATCAAGTTGACAGAATGAAGAATGACAAGTTGATGAAGTGAGCTTATAATCATGAAGTGTTAGGGGGAAACGAGAAGAGGGAGATACGGAAGGGGTGGCTCAATTACATGACAAAAATGTATTAGAAAGGAAGGACCTTAACGTCTAAGAAACGAGAGTGAATTCATAATAGAGGTGAATGGACCTATAAACCTTTTGTGCAGGTGTACTTAGCTGTTAATGTTATGACAATTTTCTGCACAGAAGATTCATCCATGACTACTGTTAGATTAGGAAGGTGGCAGTGGTCATTGTCTTGTATTTCCTCAGAGCATACCCCTGTAACACGGGACGGATTACTGTTGAATAAAAAAAATAATTCATTACAGCTTATCCATCAGATATAAATCAAGTAATTCCCACTCAAATTATCCTTTTCTGAATAAAATGCAAGACTTAATTTGTCTCGCTTACTAATAACACCTTTGCTGAGATGATGCAGAGAACTCAGACTTGTTTAATTAAACAGATTACTTCGAGCTCTATATGGTTTAATCATAAGGTACACCAATAAACAAATGGATGATGATGTTGTTCGTTAACTACGAGGTAAAACGACTCAAATTATCCTTCGAATGACCGCCCTTTTCATCAGTGTATCTATTAATAGGTCGACTTCTTGATAAATACGAGGCGGAGGAGTTAATGAAGCAATCTCATTTCACAGAGACAGACGCGTTGCCTTGAACATGGAAGTATCATTGACTCTAAATGAATTAATCTTCGCATTTTCCGGTTTATTTCTCTCCTTTCCGCCTCTTGTCATTGACTGCCTCATTTTGTCTCCTTCTCTCCTCTCTTCTCTTACATTTTTTTTCCCCGAAAAATTACCTCCTGCTCTTTCTTCACGTATTCATACTTAGCAACAGGTTATTCAATACGATGTTTCCTTTGCTTGTTGATGAAGGAAAGTCCAGGTTATTCTTTATCGAGACATCAAGGTAAGGTTGCAATTTTACCCGAGTGAGAAGAATCTTATGGACATTAAAAGCCACCAATGTCTGACTGGTTCTGTTCCACCAATGTCTGACTGGTTCTGTTGCTGAAAATACAGGAAAGGAAAGTATATCTTTCCTGATGGCTTAATGTTGACATTACAGGCTAATGTTTAATCTCCTTAGAAGCGTGAGAGGAAAATCAGACAAATGTTTAACGACTCCCAGTCTGCATTCATAGCTAAAATTCGCTTCGAAAGGTCAATGTTATATTATCAACAAGGGGACGGATGTCAAACAATTCTGTCTAATAATTTTCCTCTTAATATTACAAAAGTATTAAAAATAGATTGTAGATGTGTCGGAGGTAAATCCAATTCCTTGTTAATCTCTTCATGAGTTTCTGCAGGAAATTTGCATCACCTGCCTCGACAGTATTTGTGCGTTGATGATAAATGATGAGAATTTGCAGAAGCTGTTACAAAATAGACTTCTGCAATATCGTTCAATTGCAGATTTTTATTAGATTTCTTTAAACGAAAGTTAACTTCCATGAGATTTCTTTGAGCCCGATTATAGAAACGGCTTTATCATTCATAAGCAATTTTCCATACGAAGAATGGCTGTTCAAACAAATGCAGAGCAGCGGTTACTGATATGGGCAGCTTTTTAATCGGTGCTGTAAACTTTTGCAGCACATGCAGTTTCATTTAGTTACCTAAAAGGTTCATTGTCGACACGTCGTCCCCTTCCCTCCAAGGTAAGATTCGACTTTCTCACGAACATAGCTTTCGTTCCAGCATATCTACCACTCCAGTTTAAAATTCAGTTTTGCCCCAAACTATCCTTTTCTCATCTAAATATCCTAAAGAAGTTTCAGTTTTTAGAAAAAACTTGGAACTTTTTATCATTTTATCATTTATTTTTTTCTATGCCACACTTTCTCACCACCCTCCAAATTGCATCTCTACCAATTCTATCAAACAATTTCAAAAAGTTCGCAGGAGCCAGGCACAGATTATACCCATCATACTTTAACATTTATAAATAGTGAACATCTTGTTCACCGTCTTTTTGTTCTAACCCAGTATTTTCACAATACAAGTAGTTTCGTTACCCATCTTTTCATGTCAATTACTTTTATTTCACTTTTTGACAAATAAGTTAAGTTAAGTATACTTTAGTTTTACCAGACCACTGAGCTGATTAACAGCTCTCCTGGGGCTGGCCCGAAGAATTAGACTTATTTCACATGGCTAAGACAAATATGCAGAGTAATTTCATGTCCCTATAATTCTAAATATGACCTCCATCACCTTCCACATTGTACAGTTATTCACTCATTTACAACTAAACCACGATACTCTAACATCTCAGTTTCATTCCATCAATTCCCTGCAGCATTTTCCCGAGATGTAACTGAGTACCGGGACCTTTCCCTGAAAAAAGCGGGACGCAATATCTTAAAACTAACCATAGAATTTTCTTGAAAATAATCTCATTATGTGTCTCACACCCAAATTAATCTTCACATACCAATTTAACCTAACCTAACCTAACCTTAGGGGCATGGCAAAAAAAACCGGGGTTGGTGCGGTACTAGCATACATCTCAGGGATTTGCTTCCCGGCATAATTCCATCATTCAACTTGCCTTGCTCTTCTTACATTGTCAACAGGCAGTGCCATGATCATTTCAGATATTCGACACTATATGAGTGGTATTCAGTTCTGTCTCCCTTTAATTATCTTATGCCCACGGGATGATTATTTGGACGAGGCCTGATGGGTTCTTGCAAGGTCTTGAGATATATCTCAGAAAATTCTAAATTAGCAATTAAAATAATATCGATCATTTCAGATACTCGACACTATTTCTGTAGTATACAGGTCTGCCTCTTTTTAGTTAACTTTTGCTCACAGGTTTATTACTTGTATAAAATCCGATATGTTCTTACCAGGTCCTGCGATAGATTTAATAAAATTCTATATTGACTTTAAGAAATATTAATAAACAAAATGCAAGCACTGCAGTTGACACATTCTTTTCAAGAAGTGTAGTATTTTCAGAATCACTGCTTTAAGAGTTCAGGGTGCCTTCTTTTGTGGCTGCCCCTTAACGAGGAGGGTCGTTTTGAACTTGGGTAATGCCGTCAGTGCACCTCTCGGGGTGCACTGTAGGCATTACTAAAGGTTCTGTACAGCTGTACAGTGTCCCTTCGGCCCCTAGCTGCAACCCTTTTCATTCATTTTACTGTATCTCCATTCATATTATCTTTCTTCCGTCTTACTAACCACCTTCTCCTAACAATTTTTTCATAGTGCGACTGGGATGTTTTCCTCCTGTTACACATTTCAAACCTTCTTGCTGTCAGTTTCCCTTTCAGTCTTTGGCCTAAACCCCATAATATCCACAGTATCGGAGAAAATAATGACATTCCCAGCGATCATATTTCATGAGTGCTGCAGTTGTTAAGATTCCCATATATTCTTTCCAGGGCAAAGTGCAAATTTAGTACACCCTCTCATCATCCCTTGCAGATTTTTATAGAGGTAATATTTTCTGTGGCACAGTAAATATAGATGGCCAAATGACCAGCTGCAGATATACAGTGATGTGTGCATGCTTGCTTGTACAAAAAGCAATAATTATTCAAGCTTAAATGCCCTGCAGCTGACGCAGTTTCCCTGTATGAAACATCCTCTCACAAATATTATCATGCCCTTGCAAAGAGCTAGTTCTTTTGTGTGTTTGTGTGTGCTTGTATGTGGGTGTGGGTGTGTGTGTGTGTGTGTGTGTGTGTATGTCTGTGTTTGGGTGGATGAACATCGGTGCTCTAGTATTTTTTTTGCATTCGCGTTTACCCATAAATGAAACTCAGTGCTAACATTTGGCCACTGGCATGCATAGTCACCTGTTCAGTGTGACTTCCAACTCGCGCTGGGGAGAATGCTGTTAGAACGATTTCTTTTTCAAGGTTCCTTTTATATATCTGAAGAGCAGGTGAACCCTTAGCGATCAAATATGAAACTTTTTCCCATTGCGATTGCAGCATATGCCTGCTCTACTTTTTCTGCAGTATAAAATTTGTATGGTGTATTGCACTGAGTTTCTATTTGTAGTTAGTACGATTTTGCATCAATATACATGATTTATAACATTACGCAACTCATCATTGTACTGGATTTTACTTTGCATTTATGTTTTTTCAATTTATCATGTAACATAAGCCAATGAATCACGCTTTGATTTGATGCGTTGTATTATCAATTTATATCTTCAATGTGTTTTGCATATGAAGATTTTTTGTAAGCTTAAAAAACTTTTGCATTTCCATTTGTAGTTCCAAGCACATGGCAGTTTATTGCATGTGAATATGATTATCAATGCACTTATACAAACAGATTTGTTTTTTCTCTTCACAGTTATAGTTACAAAACATGTAATACGCTATTGCAAATCATCTGTATTGTTAGGTATTGCGTAACTGCAGAGAATCTGCGTCATTACCAATTTTAGATAGCATTTCTTTTTAGATATTAATCAAAGGAATATTTTCAGAAGAAAGTATACTATTTGTCAATTTTAACTTAAGTAGTTTTATTCTGATTTGTGTTTCAGTGTCCTTTAATTTATATATCATTTCATATCAGCCAGTGCTGTTTGTAAATGCAACAAAATTCTCTGATACCTGATCACATCCCTTTTTAGTTTTCTGTAAAAGACAGCTATTGAGATGGCCTTTTTCTGTCCGTCCACCCTCAGATCTTAAAAACTACTGAAGCTAGAGAGGTGCAAATTGGTATGTTGATCATCCACCCTCCAGTCATCAAACATACCAAATTGCAGCCCCCTAGCCTTGGTACTTTTTATTTTATTTAAGGTTAAAGTTAGCCATGATCGTGCGTCTGGCGCCGCTATAGGTGCCAACAACACAGGCAACACCACCGGGCTGTGGCTGAAAGTTTCATGGGCCGTGAATGAGAATTTCATGAGTCGTGGCTGAGAGTTTCATACAGCATTATACGCTGCACAGAAAACTCGATTGCGCCGGAGAAACTTCGGCGGATTTTTTACTAGTTTCTTTGTTGAATATGCAAAGCTTTCGACTTGGCTAAGGAATATAATCAAATCTGTGTTCCTCTGCAGAAATCCGGACCGGCAGTGAAAGCAATGGAAGAAATTGTGTAATATCAGGTTTTGAAGGGTAAAAATAACATCTCTGGTAAGAGGTTGGACAGAAAAGTATCTTGTAATTGGTTCCAGTAAAGTTTGCTTTATTAGTTGATGACATTATAAGTGAAAGAAACTAGAGGATTGTAATTATGGTGGTAAAGGAGTACAGAAACTGCAATAAAAGTAGTTCGATTCAGACAAGTGTAAAGCTGAATATTGCATTTCATTGTCTTGCATTTTATACAAACAAAGCAAAAATGCTGAATGCTGGGTTTTCGAGACTGACAAATATCGCAGAGAAAGTGTAACTAACATTATTCCAGGAGAACTAATGGTGATGATATCTTCTAGCTAAGAAAAAAAAAGATGAAACTGTCTCAAACCACATCCAGTAACTAACAAGTTTTACATCAATATGTTCAGCCCTTCTTTGCTTTTCAGTAACCGTAAACCACAGCGTGCATCACAAAGCATCTGTAACCAGTCGAGAGCAAGAGTTGAAGCAAATAGTTCAGCTTGAAACAAGTCCAAAGTCCTGGATGTTTTCCACCCTGATGAGATTCTGTTCTGTGTTACCCTTCTTCCATACAACGTATTGAGCAGAACCGGCTCTGATACCGGCGTTTTCGGGTAGCCTTTGGGACAATCAAATGTCTGTTGTTCATAAGTATGAAATAGTTATAGTCCACTCGTTCATCGGTAGTTAATATTTAGCAAGTACACCGATTGCAGTTCACATTTCACGCTGCCTTAGTCTTCCTGAATTAAATAGACCACTTCCTAAAAGTGGAGCTGAAAGGAGATTCCTCGCGAGGTGGGTTGACCCTGCCATCGTGTATTTCGTTGGGGGTCATAATCTTTCCTGGTCATATATAAAAAGTCTGAAATGTCCAATACAAGTTCTAAGAGGTAGATAGGCTTATTCTTTCCGTAAATCACGGCCCTCTTTGGAAGTATTGTCATATTATGTTTATTGCGTTATTATCATTACAATCCATCTATTCATTACTGAAATCTAAGGATCCACTTCGATAACCCAAGCAACTTTTTCCTATCAATTGTAGGTTAAGCGTAGGGTACACTATTTTACAGCGAAATGTGGATATCTGCAGAGACGCAAAATGATTAACTGCTGTTATTCACAGAGCTAGAGAAAGCCTTTTCAAGTATTCTGGTTCACCTCCCTTGAGAAGGGAAAGCCTCCTTTCAAATAACCACTTCAAATCCAGTGTACTGAATAACATGCCTCAATTGAACTGGGACAATTATCGTCGTTTATCCGCACATCTATTGGAATCATCGTCTTAGATCTTCTCCCTCGTTAGCCCATTCCCAATAACTCTTGACGTCAGCTCCATTTCCATCGTCCTTGTCTTGCAATCTCTCTTTAGTAAGGATCTACTATCATTTTTTTTTTCGTGCTCAATCCTCTTTACCTGGCTGCAGCACATAATTGATCAGATATCCCCGCACTGCAGCCAGTTCGTAATTCTTGCAAGTTGGTTTCCATCATCTCTGCAATGAGGCGAAACCTTTCAGTGGTGGATGTCACAGCTGCTATTTTGAAAACTGATATTACTCTCTCAATTTAAATCATTGTCTTGCCACGATGTTGTAAGGCCCTCCGGCAGGCCCTCAGGGCGATTTACATCCAAAAAAATATACGACCCACACCCCCAGGAGAATGTCGGGTTTCCCCAGAAAACGCAAATCGATGACTGACGGCTGATTCAGTGATTTTTATGTATTTTTCAGGAACTACAATATTTTATTTTTATAATGTAAAACATGTCAAGCTTTCGAGCCATATGCATTAGAAAACTCTTCTCATGTGGGACAAAGAATTATTATGCATTTTTCAGGTGTAAGAAAACACAGCTGATCATAAAATTATGCCCTTCTTGATCCAATGTCCTACACTGCTTTTCCGCTCACGGAAACCAATGTGATAATAAATCAGTTAGTAGTTGACCATGTCTCTGTCTACCCTCACATCCTAAAATGTAATTCCCAGTACAGAACATTCAAACGTTCCTTAGTTTGTTCTTCACTCCATTGTAGCCAGCTTATTGACGTTCACTGTTCAGTTTAATAACAAGAGCCTCGGTGGCTCAGTCGGTAGAGCAGCGGCCTAGGACTTCGTAGAGGTCCGTGGCGCGGGTTCAGATCCGCAGCCGACTGGTCAGTGAAGGCAGACACTTTGCTATCCGTAGACACCCCGGGATTACGCATGTAATCAACGGATAGGTTTGCTGAAAAGCAAATGGGTGTTACAGACTAATACACACATAAACAAAGCCACTCCAACATCTTCTAAAAACATAACAGACACCTCAAACGTCTCGAACTGTCGACCTACCCGCCCAGTTCTCCTCGCTGCTTGGGAGAAAGGGAGCTGGGGATTGGCACGATACACGTACACATCGTTACCGGGGTCTAAGCGATGTCAGGCAGGGCAGCCGATCGAGGCTACGGCCTACCCCAACGCCAAATCAAAGTCCTTCGTAAAGAAGGCATCGTGCTTACCCCATATAGAAAATGCGAAAAAATCACATTAAAACGAAGAAGAAGACTGTTCAGTTTAATAACAAAGTATCGTATCTGTTATAGCAAGTATAATACGCCGTTGCAGAAAGCTTATTTGAATGAGATTCTAATGATTCAACTATAGCTTACAGTTGCTAGCACTGAAATTACACTTGTGTTGTTAAGTTTTAAAAAATCATATCATTAATTCCTGCTTATGTATATAGTGAAAGTTGAGCATCGTTTAAAAACAAAGATAAAAACATTCCTGTTTATTTATATAGTGAAAGTTGAGCAACGTTAAAAAACAAATAAAATCATTACTATTTATTTATATAGTGAAAGTTGAGCAACGTTTAAAAAACAGATAAAAACATTCCTATTTATCTATATAGTGAAAATTGAGCAACGTTAAAAAAAACAGATAAAAACATTCCTATCTATTTATATAGTGACAGTTGAGCAACGTTTAAAAAACAGATAAGAACATTCCTAGTTATTTATATAGCGAAAGTTGAGCAACGTCAGAAAAACAGATAAAACCATTCCTATTTATTTATAAAGTGAAAGTTGAGCAACATTTAAAAAACAGATAAAAACATTCCTATTTATTTGTACAGTGAAAGTTGAGCAACGTTATAAAACATAAAAACATTCCTATTTATTTATAGAGTGAAAGCTTAGCAACGTTTAAAAAACGGATAAAAACATTCCTATTTATTTATATAGTGAAAGTTGAGCAACGTTTAAAAAACAGATAAAAACATTCCTATTTATCTATATATGAAAGCTGAGCAACATTTCAAAAGAGATAAAAATAAAAAAAAAACAGAAAAAACATTCCTATTTATTTATGTAGTGAAAGTCAGCAACGTTAAAAAAACAGATAAAAACATTCCTATTTTTTTCTTTAGTGATATTGAGTACCCCTTTAAAAAAAATAAAAAAAATTTTAGGATCCATATGCAAGTAAAAGACATCATATTACAGTGCGTCTCAAAAGGGAGAACCTTTTGTGATAACATTTACAAACAAGTAAAAATTCCAGAGAAGTTTCTTCGGCACAATCGAGTTTTCTGTACAGCGTATAGTCAAGGCCACCGAAAATAGATATATCTTTAAGTAGTCTCGGTATGATGCTGTATGAGCCGCGGCCCATCAAACTCTCAGCCGGCCGTGGTGACCTGTGTTGTTGCGTTGTCAGAAGCACGATTATGGCTAACTTTAACCTTAAATAAAACAAAAGCTACTGAGGTTGGAGGGCTGCTATTTGGTATGTTTGATGATTAGAGGGTGGATGATCAACATACAAATTTGCAGCCCTCTAGCCTCACTGGATTTTAAGATCTGAGGAAGGACAGAAAAAGTGCGGACGAACAGACAAAGCCGGCGCAATAGTTTTCTTTTCAGAAAACTAAAACTGTTGGAAGTTGGCGAATGTTTGTATAATGTTAGACGTCCTATGTAGCACAATTAGAGGGTCTGGCAAAAACTATTTTACTCTTATCTGACCCTGATATACTAGGGGGAACCTGAAAGACCAAAAGTAAAACTGAAAAAAGAAAGAAGGATGATGAACCATTTCCTAACCAGCTGTTGAGTTTTTTTTTTTTTGGGGGAAGGGTTATGTCTAAAAGTGATACATAGAACGTGTACACGTTTGAGAGAGAGAGAGAGAGAGAGAGAGAGAGAGAGAGAGAGAGAGAGAGAGAGAGAGAGAGAGAGAGAGAGAGAGAGAGTGTAAAGTAAACAAATGTACTAGGAACGGTGATATATATATATATATATATATATATATATATATATATATATATATATATATATATATATATATATATATATATATATATATATATATATATATAGAGAGAGAGAGAGAGAGAGAGAGAGAGAGAGAGAGAGAGAGAGAGAGAGAGAGAGTGTAAAGTAAACAAATGTACTAGAAGTAAATATAATATATATATATATATATATATATATATATATATATATATATATATATATATATATATATATATATATATATATATATATATATATATAGATAGAGAGAGAGAGAGAGAGAGAGAGAGAGAGAGAGAGAGAGAGAGAGAGAGAGAGAGAGAGAGAGCTCATTTTGCATTCTACATCAGTAATATGAATTGAAGATTCTCCCTAACTTACGAGCGAAGCGTCTTGAATTTCCATTCGCAATCCTGCTCTTTCCCTGAAC
>NC_089762.1:32180890-32193390 GCF_040412425.1 Macrobrachium rosenbergii | reverse complement strand
CGACGCAAGATATCAGCAACAAAATCCCTGAAAACCTTTTGAGCAATTATTGAAATTTACCAAATCAATGTGTATATGTTCTTGCTGTCTTCTATTCAGCACGGCAATAACTTCTGAAATATATCTATCTTATTTTATGATGGATTATTCCTTGACTTCCATTTCATTATCCTTCTTACAAAAAAAACCATTGGTCGTCCTAAGTGGACTCTTAGCCTCTTAATTCACCTTGCAATAAACACCGTTCTTGTGGAAAACTGGAATCTTTAAAACTCTGGTTCAGACAAACTATTTTAGTTAGTCTATATTGCTTGAAAGAAGTGGAAGTAAAATGAAAGGAGAACAGGGAACAAGAGTAAGCAAAAAATACTTTTTCTATGAAGACCAATTTGCTTTTATCTTTGTAAGTTACTACTACATTCACAAAAGACTTTCCGGTTGTTGTGTAGCAAATGGATAACAATTTCAGCGGAATTTAATTAAATTTCTAAAAGGGTTCTCTTGCTCCCATCTAAATTTCGGAAGGGATGGCGACGTCATACAAGGAGCAGGAACCTAGGATTCCCACGACTAGAAAATACTCAGACCCTGCATGTCATATTATCATGGAAAGTTGTTATGCATTTTTCACCATAAATTTCAGTTTGTGTTCTTTGTTGCAACGCCTGTTTTCAATTTCAGATGACAACTGGCCAACTCTATGACTTTCGAGGCCTCAGTGGCCAATTCGTGAGAGTTTAAATGAAAGAATTGCAAAAATGTAAAACAGAATATGCATATGCAAGAGATGTACTGGAGTGAAAAATCCACCAGAGAGCAGGGTTTGCGTTAATACCCAAACTGCATGTCAGTGGAAAACTGAATCATTCTATTTACCCAATTCTGCATGGAAATTGTAGTCATGCCTGCCACTGTGACGATTTTGTCACAGGAATTATGTGCTGATGTGATTTTATGATTATCTGAAATTCTGGTTGCAGTAACGAAACCTTGGGCACTTTCAGTCGTTCAGCGCTAAAACAGTAAAAAGGAGTTAGTGAGGCTGGACAGCGAGAGTGGTCGAGAGTATAATATCGATGAAGTACGAGGGTCTAAATGTTAAACTGGGAGAAGTCCCCAAAGTTGCACTGAGAAGTAGTAGAGAAGTTGGACAGCAAGATTGAAAAAGGCAAGAGGGAATGGAGGTAAAGTAAAAGGCTAAAAGATAGGTGCAGTTAGGGGCTGAAGGGGACGTTGTAAACACCCTTTAGTAATACTACCTACGGTGCACCTAATGTGGTGCACCGTAGGTAGTATCACTTTACGGGAAAAGCTACGGGTTGATGGCAATTTAAGTATCCAGGTAGTTTGGGAGATGAACAGACTTCACGTAACGTTTAAATTAACTCTTTTACAAAGCAAACATCGGATCTTTCTGGGATAGTGACCCCCAAGGGTTTTAACCCGGTATGTATCCACCTTTGCTGTGTGTTTAGTACAAGCCCGTTGAGGATTATCGCAAAAACTTAAACAAAAGAGTAATGACCCCAAGAAATATTAGTCCTAGATAACGACCCCCGAAAACCCTTGGGGGTCACTACCTAGGTAAGATTCCAAAACCTTATAGTATTAAGATTATCTACTCTTAAGCTTTAGAGATCATTCTTCATCACTCCTTGAAGTACAGTTCGAAAACCCTGAACTGAATCAATAAAAAGCTATAAAGCTAATCTGGTCGTTCCTGATACAGTTCTTAGTTGACGTTCTGAAAGAGGGAAAAATATAAGTCTTACATATAAAACCTAACGCTGCTTAGTTTTTAACCACCTCGCATTTTTTTTACTAATCTGTACAGTCGAATATGTAAAACTGTTCAAAGCTGAGATGGGTTTATGTCAACAAGGGAGACATTTTTCCATAGTTTCTTTAAGGCGCAGAGAGAGCTACAATTCTTAGCCTCGTATTTTCCATCAGAACGAAATGTATAATTATTTACAAATGACTTGAGTTATATATGAATATGTAATTTTCCTCGAACCACAACGAAATTACCTACATTCTAGATAAAAAAAAAAATCCGACGTAATAATGACGTATAAATAAAAGATGGGAATTACTCTATAAAGCTGGGACAAATTAAAAACCAAAACTTTGAAGAATGTTAATTTCGCGACGTTGTATAATAGTTTATTACCTTTGGATTACCCAGTAATCTTTAATTCCAATCAATGAAAACTGAATTTTAAGCAGGTATTTCAACTTAAGAAAGTTTAACTTTATTTATGCAATCGTCAAATAACCTTGGTCTGAAAAGGTTCTCTACTGAGAAATCATAAATATATATATATATATATATATATATATATATATATATATATATATATATATATATATATATATATATATATATATATATATATATATAATACTGAGCTTAAATGTGCACACACACTATTCAGTGTTGCATCCATGTTGAACAATGTAAAGTGTAGTTATGTATGATTTCAATATTCATGAAAATTGTATATACTGCAGTAAACCTGAATTGTTTACCTCATGTGCCAAGCTGACTGGTTGGTTGATCAAGGGTTGCAAAGGTACTCCAATAAGAACTTACATTCTAAACTGAGGGCTACAACAAGGCAAATAACAAGAAACAACTTTTTACCATCAAATAAGAGGTTTGGGAGCATCATTATCCCTTTAAGAGCATTCACTATAACTGCTCTAATCTGATAATGAAAAGTATGTGCCTAAAAAGCAATCGTAGACCACTTTCAATATCAAAATATCAAAAGCGGGACCTTGAAAACTGGGGAAATCTTTCATCAAACAGAAAATAATCATAACAAAATTATTGAGCACTAATTATCACAAATCCTCATGCGGTCTTTCGCGACAGACCGAGTGTTTAGGAGATGAGGAAGTAGGAATAGATATCAAACCTTTTTGAGGTTATTTGTGGAGCCCATTGAAGCGTGGAGATCAATCAAAAGTACGTAAAAAAAATTAGACATTGTTCACGCATCAATAGCTTTTTAATAACACTTTTATCGAGCTTTCATGTTAAGTAGTTCCTGTGATATGGAACCCAATCAAGAATCCAATTACCATGAAATAAAGGAATATATTTAGACACGACCGTTTTCATAATGGCGATAGAGCCTCGGGTACGGGAAGAGGGGAGGAAGGGGAGGGGGGATTACAATGAGTTTTCCACTGTATGGTCTATCATGGGACTAATTTCGTGGCTATCAATTCCAATGATTCCAAAATGGGCCAAATGCATTGAAAACCAAAGTGATTAACGAGTCATGGATAAATAGAAAGAAATTATTGATTTGCTCATTTTCATAAAATTTAAATGTCCAAGGTCACGGTCCATAGTCTATATATATATATATATATATATATATATATATATATATATATATATATATATATATATATATATATATATATATATATATATATATATATATATATATATATATATATATATATATATATACACACACACATACATATATATATATATATATATATATATATATATATATATATATATAGAAAGTAATTATTGATTTGCTCGTTTTCATAAAATTTAAAGGTCAAAGGTCACGGTCAATAACCGTAGGTGTATGTTTTTGCAAGTATATACATACGTAACACATGTGAGTGAGATATGGTGAATTTTGAGAAATGTGTATATTAAATAAAAATGTGAAGAGATGGATGAGAGATCTGAGATAATGTGGCCTTGAGCATAGACTAAGGCACAATATGCAGGGAAAATGTATATATCCAGGGAGCATTGGAATTAAGGTGGAAAGGAATAATGAGAAGGGGCTGCAAAGAAATGGAAATAAAACTATTTGAATGGAAAGCCTTTAAAACCCAGAGAATATCAAATTGCGTTCGGAATACAAATGAATGCGTCATCGTCCAGGATAGGTCGATGCACTGCTTGTGAGGCAGGCAAGTATATATATATATATATATATATATATATATATATATATATATATATATATATATATATATATATATATATATATATATATATATATATATATATATATATATATATATATATATATATATACATATATATATATATATATATATATATATATATATATATATATATATATATATATATATAGATAGATAGATAGATATATATATATATATATATATATATATATATATATATATATATATATATATATATATATATATATATATATATATATATATATATATATATATATATATATATATATATACACACACATATATATTTCTTTGGCTTCTACTGTGTAGAAATTTGTACTGCTTGACAGACCCAGACAAAATTTTGTACACGCCCTCTGTCACCCCAGAAAGGTTTTTAACTCAAAATAAAACCCCTACCCCATGACAGACATATAAACAAGGACAAAACTAATGAAATTTTCGTTTTTATGTCACCTTTTCCTTCAGTTTTCTGGGTTTATTCTCATTTTCACCTGACACTTCACCTTTTCTTCTGGCGCTGCCAGAAGTGTGATTAACCTACAACAATAAATCCTCTATAACATCAATTTTTCATCAGAATTTACGTGAATTTCGATCATCATTTATAATAATTATCAATATAAGTGTTAAAAATATACCTCACTGCTAGGTTGTATTGCTAAATTAAATATTTTTGGCTTCGTTGCAAAACTTATTTCATAGCTATAAAGCAATGAATCCAAACCAGCAGGTCCAAAGATTTTTTCTTTAGTTGTCTTCCTCATTCGTGCATGCGTAGTAGCTGCTAGCTCAACACGACGTGCAAGATTAATGATGACAGTATATCCTTTTTCTTTATCAGTTCATATGCGAAATTTCTCATTAATTCGACCGTTTCTTCTTCGTTATTACCTTCAGAATTCGATGGTGTATATCGTCATAAATTCGGTTTAAATGAGGTTTATGGCGTGTTTTGGCAACAACATTTTACTGCCTACCTAATGCCAGTAGGTACGGTCTTCCACACCAAGTGTGGAAAAAATTTCCCACATTCTTTTTAGGGGTTTATTGTGGCCAGATATATTATTTTCTTATATTATATGATTCATTGACCTGTATTCTCAGTCATTTGCATATATTTACATATGTTTATATAATAATGACTATATTAAGAGCCATCAAAGACTGGTTGTTTACACTGATTCATGAAGCAGCAGAAGTCAATTGAATGATGTCTCAATGACACATCGAATGCAGACGCCAGCAGAGTAACCGATTTTTAGGTTTCCATCTAATTAAGGTAACTTAAATCTATTCAAAACTGTTTTTAATAAATGTAAAAAGCGATTGTGATTAACTTTATAAGGATGTTTATGGGAAATGGTCTTTAAACTGTGAAGGAAAGCATATATCGTTTTATATACGTTAGATTTTACCGATACTTGAAAGAATTTAAAATTCACGCGAGTGTGGAAGTCAGTGATGTGGAAAAGTGGCAACACTGGGTCCGTCTGTTGTTGCACGAGTGGCAGACCTTCTCCCCTCCCACACCCAAACACACATACAGACACACCTAAGTGCAAATTGTAGAAATGCAATATTTTTTATTTATTGTCTTTGTTCGGTGGAGACGCTTTTTATTCTCTTCTGATAGAGGAACGTAATTTCCCCTCCCCTTTCCCTCCCCCTCTATCTTCCCTCACCCCCCCCTCCCCTCCCCTTCCCCCATTTTCCCCTCCCTTTCACTCTTCTCCCTCTCCATTCTCCCTTCCTTCCCCTTTCCTCTTTCCTTCCCCTCCCCTACCCGTAGACTGTCATTCCGAGTTTTCCGGGCAGTGACAGGCTGGTCAGCCAGTATATGTGTGTATATAAATATAATATATATATATATATATATATATATATATATATATATATATATATATATATTTATTATATATATATACATACATATATGTATGTATATATATGTGTTTATATATATATATATATATATATATATATATATATATATATATATATATATACATTGTGTGTGTCACATATATATATGCGTGTGTGTGTGTGTGTATATATATACACACACACATATATATATATATATATATATGTGTGTATACAAATGTTATATATATATATACAAATGTTATATAATATATATAATTATATATACATAATATATATATATATATATATATATATATATATATATATATATATATATATATATATATATATATATATATATATATATACTATATATATATATATATACACATACTTTGTAATTAACCATTTCGTTAATGTCTTTCCATTTGATATTTCTTCGGCGATTGGTGTTGAAAGGAACACTTAAAACAAGGTGCATTAACAACTTCATGAAAGTCGGGCCAAGATATAGACTTGATTTTAGTGATTTTAATTTGCTCTGAATTAGTCATTTCAATCCATTAAAGAATCGAAACTTTTTCCTAAGAATGCATTTGTAAGAATTTAAGTTACTTTAGCTCATGCCAAAGTGAATGGATTTTACTTCTCAAAGTTCAGGTAAGAGATAAAGAATATCTGATCATTGTGTGTGAAGGGAAAAGTGATCAGAACGTATAAGTTTTAATCAAATTAAGATTAAATTTTTCTCTCGATATACTGTAGTCTTGAAACTGGCAGATATGCTTCCTTTTTAATGTAATTCTTGGACGTCAAAAGGATCTATTAGTTATGAAATATATCACTGATTCACTTAAGTTTATCTTTTAGATTAGGCAATATCCCGATACAGAAGAATTAATTTATGATTTAAAAGTACATATACGGATATTAAGGGCAAAATCTCGGTTTTGACATCGACAATTTCCGTTTCCCCAACTTAAGAACAGAAATAGAAATTCTGCCTAGCATTAAGCTCTAAGATTATCGAGCTTTCATTACACTAATTTGCGTAGATTACCGAGAGGAAGCCATCAACAGAACAAATAGATTATATACTATAATTTAAAAAAAACTTTGGAAATACTGTAAAATTTTACCTCCGTTTCCTGAAACCATCCTTCTAAAATTCGATAACGTATTCATTTATACTTTCAAAAACCTATGGAAGTTCTTTCATGCTCAGTTCAGCATCTGCAGAGAACCACATGGAGTATATAAAATTGTATATAAAATTTATGTAGGAGATAAAGGATAACTTGTTCTGGTAGAGGAGACTCGAAAGAGCACTTCGATGCGGATTAAAGAATTCACGAAGTGAGCTTTTTATGATATGATAGTTTATGCCATAACATTAACTAGAGTGAGTGAGTTTTTTATTACTTCAGGGTTTATGCATGTAAGAGGAAGATGTCACAGTCTTTATCTGTACGCATTATATATATATACATACATACATACATATATATATATATATATATATATATATATATATATATATATATATATATATATATATATATATATATTATATATGAGGCACTTTATAATATTTGATAATTAGAAAATTTTGTGCATAACCTGCATATTGCTTTGTTTGCTAGTGTATCAATAAACATGTATCTACACATTAGCTGTATTTCATCACACACACACACACACACACACACACACATATATATATATATATATGTATATATATATATATTTATATATATATATATATATATTTATATATATATATATATATATATATATATATATATATATATATATATATATATATATATATATATATATATATATATATATATATATATATATATATATATATATATATATATATATATATATATATATATATATATATATAGTCTTGGTAATTGGCTACTTGAAATCTTAGCTTAATGATAAATAATATTGCCAAGACCAGGAAGAACATTCTTTATTGTACGAGCTTTCGATGTATAAAACCTCATCATCAGGCTGAAAAAACCGACAAGGATGAGAATCAATAAAATTACAATAAAATGAGTTTTCATAATAAATCTTGCAAAAATACTAACGAAATATATAAAATGAACAAGTAAATACAAACTAGGGTGAGACGTAAAATAACGAAAAATTAAAAACACAAACATAAAAATATGAAAATAAAACTAAAGTGAAATGTAAACAAACTACCACTCACAAAGTAAAATATTTAACGACCTAATTGAGTACCTACTATGAAATTACACGATAGCTAGTTGAATACCAGACGAGTTGCTGTTCAATTCCGGCTTCATCTTTTTAATAGTCAGCGACTCTGAAATTAAAAAAAGGTCAGTCTATTTGAACAAAAGACAGTACCGAAAATCCAGGTCAGTGAAAGGATGTGCTAAACTGTGTTCTCTAATAGCAGAAAAGGGTGGTTTGGAAAGGGGAAACCTAGTTCTAATAGAAAGACCTCTGTGTTCCAAAATTCTGTGTCTGAGCCAGCGGGAACTAGATCCCACGTATCGCAGACCACACTTTTGAGAGAGAAGCCTACTCTGCCTGTGGACCTTAATTCCTGTGTCGTTTACTTGTTCACTTGTTCGCAGTGTGGTCTGCGATACGTGGGATCTAGTTCCCGCTGGCTCAGACAGAATTTTGGAACACAGAGGTCTTTCTATTAGAACTAGGTTTCCCCTTTCCAAACCACCCTTTTCTGCCATTAGAGAACACAGTTTAGCACAGGACCATCCTTTCACAGACCTGGATTTTCGGGTACTGATTTTTTGTTCAAATAGACTGGACCTTTTAATTTCAGAGTCGCTGACTATTAAAAGATGAAGCCGGAATTGAACAACAACTCGTCTGGTATTCAACTAGCTATCGTGTAATTTCATAGTAGGTACTCAATTAGGTCGTTAAATATTTTTACTTTTTGAGTGGTAGTTTGTTTACATTTCACTTTAGTTTTATTTTCATATTTTATGTTTGTGTTTTAATTTTTCGTTATTTTACGTCTCACCCTTTTATTTTTGTATTTACTTGTTCATTTTATATATTTCGTTAGTATTTTTGCTGAAGATTTATTATGACAATTCATTTTATTGTAATTTTATTGATTCTCATCCTTGTCGGTTTTTTCAGCCTGATGACGAGGTTTTATACCTCGAAAGCTCGTACAATAAAGAATGTTCTTCTGGTCTTGGCAATATTATTTATCATTAAGCTATATATATATATATATATATATATATATATATATATATATATAGACATGTATACACACATATAAATACATAGATATGAATATGTATTATATATATGTATATGTACCCAGAAATTTTCGAAACCGCCATTTTCGTTGCCACCTCATTCCACCAAACCATTTATCATAATTAATTCCCCATCAATTCATTTACCTTCCTGACGAAATCATTCACTTGAAATCCGTACGTTAATGGAGAGGATTAAAACCTTTCAGGGAAATTAAATGGCCTACTGATGGTCAAGGAAATCATATCGACTCTCCTGACTTGGTATTTTTTTCAAAGTTGGTGCTTCAAGAGAAAATAAATTCGTAGTGCATACATTTCCCAACATACACATATATAACTATACAAATATAAGCACATGCTAACACATGCTCACACACATACAAATATATATATATATATATATATATATATATATATATATATATATATATATATATATATATATATATATATATATATATATATATATATATATATATACATATACATATATATATATATATATATATATATATATATATATATATATATATATATATATATATATATATATATATATATATATATATGTATATATCACTGATTTATCAATATTGTAGCACATGCAATCCAAATTTATGTTTTACGCCCAAGGAATAAATTACATAAGCATTTATTACAGACCATTGCATAAATATTTTCCTAAATAAAATATCTAAAAACAAGATAGGTCCTTCTGTTATTTGTTGCCCTATTTCTACATTCCATGGATGCATGTAAAAAAAAAAAAGAATAACAGGAAAAATATTGCTCCTTAATTGGTTCCATACACACAATCACTCTTTACTCTACCGGTCCAAATTTGTTTTTACTTTTTTTATTTATACTGACGAGATGTTGTGGCACCGACATCATATTTCAGAAATGAACCCGGAGCACAAAATTCACTCCCCTATAAAAAAAAAAAATAGTAATATTCCATCGATACTACAGTCATGACAATTTGTCTAAATTTGTATGTTTTGTGATATGTATGAGAGGAAATGTTTATTTTGTATAGCATATGCATGCATGAATGCATCTACGTACGTGACTGAAAATGTATCCAAATGTAGCTTGTCTCGTTTTATTTATTTCTATGTTTTCCTGGCCTGTCATATAATTATATATATATATATATATATATATATATATATATATATATATATATATATATATATATATATATATATATATATATATATATATATATATATATATATATATATATATATATATATATATATATATATATATATATATATATTTGCAACTATATTTGCTACCGTTTCTCTCTCTTCTCAGTCATTCCATCCATAAAAAAATAATGAAGAGCCATGGGCTCCCAACTCCCATTTTTCACAGTCTCAGATTTTACACCAAGTCAATAAATTTCCAGCCTGCATCATAAAAACCTGTTTCTCACATTATTTCATTTTGCATTCAGTACAATAAGCTTTCTCTAGGTCATGTAATTCACGTACTGACTTTTCCTTGTACTGTTAAAATGATCACATAAATGTTCCATAACAAACACCTGTTCCACCTATTCTTTTCCTTGTCTGAACCCTAACTGTTCTTCCCCTGTCAACCCGTTTGCCTTGCCTTTTTAATGAGCATCCTGTCATTCTCTTTCCTTGGCATACTAGGCAATTCTATACTTTATAATTTGTATGGTCCACTGTCATTTTTATTGCTATCAAAGGAAGAACTATTCCAAGAATATATTCCTTCGAACCACTCCCTCATACAGATATACATACACACCTTGGTCAACCACTCGATCCTACTTTCACCAACATGCTGTAACATCTCAATGATAAACTGGTGTTTTTCCAGTTCCCATTCTCTTAAAATTATTTCGCTCCAAACATCCTCAATAATTAATTCCACTAGTATTCTCAGTCTTTCAATAACCACTTCAATTCTTCCATCATTCAGCTCTGCTTATTTCTTTATTACGCATCCAGCAAATCCTCAGACTACTCACTCCATTGGCAAAGGAATCCGGTCTTTATAAACAGCATTCCTCCATTTTCATATTTTTCTCTGAGATAAATTTTATCATTAACCTTTCTTTCTGCTTTACTTCTTTGTAGGACAACTTATTATCATCTTACTCTGCATAAAGTCCTTGCTCCCCTTCTACCCATCCTACACCCCCTCGTTTTATAGCAAGGCTATTTTCTCTCTCACACCTTCTGCCTGATCACATTATCCATTGTCCCGCATTCCTGCGCACGATCTTCCTTTCTGTCTTGTGACTGCACCTTCAGTAAATCACTGCTTTTCCCTCAGTAAACTGTTGATTACCTCATCCGACCAAGAACTATTTCTATTCCCTTACCACCGTACTAAAACAACACACGCTCCTTGCTAACTCAATGACCCCTTTCTGAAAATTTTCACTCTTCATAAGTTCCTTCAATGTCTGTTTCATCATTGTTCTGCCTAATTTTATTCCTCCATCAAATCCACTTGTCTTAATGAATGTCACGTCGACGTATTCACCCTTTCCTGTCAAACTGAAATTTCCATCAAGCTTAACTTAAACACAGATATTTTGTACCATGGAATGATGACTGCTGAATAGATGCAAGAGCATAAAACCATCCAACGTTAATTTAGTCAAACGGCTCCCCGCGTAAGGGAAAGATAGCTAAAATAATAGTCAGGCAATTAACTTCTTCGCTGGCATTGGTTAATGAACATGCTCAGTTGACGATCACTCCTAAACAAAAGAAGAAACCCTTTCCGTTAATTGTGGAAATGTCTTTGATGAAGATTTGAAGCCTGCAACTCTCATAAAAGCATGTATGAGGAGTCGAATCTAATTGAATTTTTCCACCCTTCAGACTGAACTCACATTGACAGTAATTCCAATCAGAGACGAGGTCAATATTGCAACGCAAATTCTCACTCCGCTATTAAATTCTCTCTCTCTCTCTCTCTCTCTCTCTCTCTCTCTCTCTCTCTCTCTCTCTCTCTCTCATACGCAATCTCACTCTTTTAGAAATTAAGGACCTTCAATTTACAATCTTCGGTTCCATGCTATTCTCATCGCTTGTATACCGTCTTATCTTCTTGTTTCTCATTTCCCATATGATGACTGAATTATCCTAACATTTCACCGTTTTCTTCAAGGCAATCGTACTCTTCTATTGCGTTTAATTCTTCTACTACTCTGTATATCATATAAAGCAGGCAGTAGTCTCAACAGCTTTCATTTTTTCCCATTACACTGCGTTACCATTAGAAACTCACTCTCAGAAATCAATTCAAAGTCCCAATTTTGTTTTTAGGATAAAATTCTTGTTTAGAAATTTG
>NC_089762.1:32108390-32178390 GCF_040412425.1 Macrobrachium rosenbergii | reverse complement strand
TTTTGACTTATTGTCTTTTAGTAAAGGACAGTAAGTCGAAAGGCCTACTTCGTGGCTTTGCCTTTATTTTTATATTCATCACGTTCCATATTTTCCATATTTTTTTTGATTCATTTATATATATATATATATATATATATATATATATATATATATATATATATATATATATATACACATATGATGATGAATAAGGCCACTGTGAGATCTCGCCACTCTTGCAATTCCCGTGCTTTATCTTCCACGAATCTCTACTTATTTCAAGCCCCCCGTCTCAGCTATCCCTTTGTAGAGACAAATCTACTGAATAAATATGAAACTCAAACTCCGAATCATCAACTTTCGAATAACATCCAGCAAAATAATAAATAATTAAGTTTACATATGTTTATCATCCGCATGCGTATCCGGTTTAAGATTCCTTACCGAATTCATTTGAATCTTTTATGAAAACTCATGGAAAAGTTAAACAAATAAAAATTCATTAGCCCATGGTTCATTGCCCTTGGTCATGCAGATAAGACTTGCTAAACTGGCTCCCTTGCTGTTTCTTTATAATTTTTTCCTTGTCATAAGTTTTCTCGTAATCGACTATCAGGTATATTGGCTAATGGCTAGGAGTTTTAGACATCACTGTCGTTTCTTTAAGCTCACTAAACTTTTACCGGCTTCAGTTTATTTATGGGACATTGATTAATTGTGGGTTATCTGGCGTCACAACTACCAGGGTCACTGACGCCGAATTTATGGGACATAAAAATCCATTTCATAAATTACCGTTTTTCTATTGTCCTTTCATCTCTCACTCATGCAATTATAGTGAGCGAATAACAGAAGAGTCTATCATCTTTTTAATTTTACTAAGTAATTTCTCTTTTCACTTTCAATGATAATGAATAAAATTCTGAAACTATTCCTTTGCTAAATGTTTCAAAGATGTTGTATGACAAGGGACGAGAAAAGGATTAATGAGGACAGAAATCAAAATTTTCTTTTCCAAGGATAAGCCTTCGAATAGATTTATTTTATTAGATTTATTTTCACCATATAAGACTTTAAATAAGTCTACTTCTTTGGAATATTCAGAACATTCCAACCAAGTTTAGAGGAATACCCTTTGCTGCGGTTAAATATCTAAATTGTGAAATAAAAACTTCGTGATTTTAATGTAAAACTGTTTAAGAGAGAGAGAGAGAGAGAGAGAGAGAGAGAGAGAGAGAGAGAGAGAGAGAGAGAGAGATTTGTTAGACCATAAACGACCAAATTAATGGGGATGATCAGCAAACCTCATTCCCATTTGGAATAGTAACTTACAAAGTTAAGAAAACATTTTTCAGGAATCGACGGGCATTAAACTGAGAGAGAGAGAGGGGGGGACGGGGACGGCTAAGGGCGGGGGAGAAATTAATGGCATCGTTTTTTATTAATTCCTGAAAGTTACCCTATCAGAGCCATCATATTCTTGATTGCATCCTGGACCTGAATGATAGCATCCACGTCACTGAGATTATCATTTCTGCCAAATCACACGCCCCAAATAGGTTTTGAAATCACAGTCGTAGCTGTTACTTCAAAAAATACATGAAAAATTATAAATCAGAGGGGGGATGGAAATTTGTAATTACGGAAAAGAATTTTTGGCATGCTCAGGGATATTTAGTGTTGAATACCCTTCATGCAAGCTGCGTAAAATGCTGATAAGTCATTGAATCACTGACACACCTGAATGCAACTGGACTAAGAAAACTCAGAAGGGGAAACCGTATTTCTCTTCAGTTCATTTTGAGTCTTGGAAAAATCACTTCAGTGAGCCAAGCTGTGAGCTGAGTAAAAAACATAAAAAGTTACTATAGTTAATTTGATACAACTAAATAACTCGTTATATTTGAGAACAGGTTTCAAAAACAGACTAGAAAATATAACCAGACACTGATAACTAAAAAATAAACAATGCCTTCAGATTTTATAAATAAAATCCACTTCACAAAGGATAAAGGAAGTGTAGTAATGATAATCTCTCAAAGATAGGCTTAGGCTATACAAAATTCTGAGTAATGCCGATTTTCGCTTAGGTCTTGGAAACCTGATTATGCCGATAAGTGAAGAATAACTTCGTACAATTTTCAACATATTATAGGATTAACTTGAGTAATACTAGTGAAAAAAAATACGTCACGCTGACAGATGACACTAGTATACGATCTCCTTAACAGACAGTAGATGACTGCACGCAATAACAACAGCTGCTCTAACCTATTAAAGTGTGTAAAACAATTTATATATATATATATATATATATATATATATATATATATATATATATATATATATATATATATATACATATATATATATATATATATATATATATATATATATATATATATATATATATATATATATATATATATATATATATATATATATATATAGGCACAACAACATCAGAAATGCGAAAGAACCTTAGGTACATTTTGCATACCCTTTAATACATTCGTCGAGGAAAAAATGATCTCTCGCGAGTTAAGGCTTTTCGTCTGATCTTGACAGTTAATTACAAGTCTCTCGAGGTTAATGGTGATGAAAAGATAGAGAGATATAAAGTCAGATAGCTAAGAAGAGACAGAGAAAATGGCGGTGGACGGTTATAGTTTCAATATTACGGTCTCAATTTTACGTGTCATCTCAAAACATTTGTTGCACAGTTATACATTGGAAAGGTAAAATTAATGTAAGTGGCATAGGACAACTAATGACAAACATTACTCTCAATAGAAATGAAATAAAAAAAAATCCAAATTATGCCCCAAAATTACAAAACAAAGGAAAAGAAGGTGAACAAAGTATTAACAAATGTCATGAACGGTAGAGAACTGAAAACGAAACACATTGTCTATGCGCAAACACGAAAAAAGATCTACTAGTGTCGTTCCTTCTCATGTTCTGAAATGAGTCCAGTCCGTGTCGGTGGAGTGAGCACTTTCATTCACAGTTAACTGTACAGGGTAAAAGATAAGCATATTTGAATGATGTTACTAAAGTACCAGGAATTAACAGAGTTGCAAGGAAGATCCTGTTGTACAGTATAAAGTTTTTGATTGAGTAAGTAAGATAAATAAGAGAAAGACTGACGGAGAAAGAGCAGTCTGTCTTCAAACATAGAGGACGAAGTGCGCATCAAGTGTTTTTTTTCATCAAGCAGTTTTATAAGTTCGTGAGTTAAAGGTAAAAAACCACAAGGCTAGGATTAGCAGCATTAAGAAGAACAACTCTCAACATGATAATCCCAGCAAGATAAGATTAGGCTTTAGACAGTCAAGTTCAAGATTATCGGAGAATATGAGAAAGGCCTATAATGAAAGTGGGAAAGGCGAGTGATAGTTTTTGTAACGTAACTTATTTTTAATTAATATACGAGAGTCGAAGAACAGTGATGGACAATGAATAAAAGCAAATAAATTGCCATGGATTTAAATTCTCTCAACTCATACACATTACTAGCATTAGTAAACATGTATTATGCTGCCACTGAAGCCCTGTATGAATAATATAAGAGTAATAAATAAAAATGAGTAAAAGAGGTTGCTTGAGCATATCGACTTCACTATCATAGTGATCGATAACGTGACATGATGAGTTAACAGCCGCAGGTAAAGTAATTAACATGAAATTTAATTTTTCTTATTGATATTAAATAAAAGGCGTTAGTAAATACGTGGATTTTACTTTAAATGGATATTACTTTCAATAATTTTCAGGATGAATAAAATTAAAGTAGTAAAAGAAAAGCGATCGATTTTGTAAGCTCGGAAACAGTGTATGGAGTAAAGAGAGAAAACTAGAGAGAACGAATGGGTGAGAACTGTGAAAAAATTAAATATAGGAAGTAAAAGAGTGAAGGCAGGGATAGAAATTAAGGAGAGAGAGAGAGAGAGAGAGAGAGAGAGAGAGAGAGAGAGAGAGAGAGAGAGAGAGAGTTCGTGGCAATTATGTGAACAAATGAGCCTCATCCTGAAATGTAGGAACTATTTTATTTCGGTTCTCATGGAAGAAGAGAATAAAAGTAAGTAGTTTCAGCATGACATATATATATATATATATATATATATATATATATATATATATATATATATATATATATATATATATATATATATATATATATATAAATATATATATATATATATATATATATATATATATATATATATATATATATATATATATATATATATATATATATATATATATATATATATATATATATATGTCAGAATATATATATATATATATATAAGTAAAAATAACGCAACAGTTTTCAGTTATATACATATACATATATCAGAATATATATATATATATATATATATATATATATATATATATAATATATAATATATATATATATATATTTACATATATATAGTCATGAAAAGCCACTGTAAATACAGAATTCAATGTCAGAATGTCAGTAAGGTTGCCCATGAAAATAAGAAATTGAAGTAAAAAATAACGCAACAGTTTTCTAGTTTTGCCTTTTAAATAGAACGCTATTATTTTACAGCACTTTTTTTTTTGAGGTGATATTTACATTCTGTGTTGAGCTGAATTCTGTTTTAACAGTAATGGTTATTTCCATATAGATATATATACATGTTTATATATATATATATATATATATATATATATATATATATATATATATATATATATATATATACATATATATTTATATATAAATATATATATATATAATATATATAAACTGTATATGTATATATAATATATATATATATATATATATATATATATATATATACTTGTTCCATATATATATATATATATATATATATATATATATATATATATATATATTCCAGGTTTTACAGGCATTTTTGTTATGATTTTAAATTATGCAGCTTTGAATTACTTAACCTAGCGAATATTTTATACCTAAAATTCTTCGCAACATTTGGCATGTTTCAGGTGAATTCATTTCCACACATGACGAAACAATTCTGTGTTGGAGCTGAAGTTTAAATATTCACTCTGTCTTCCTTTCAATTTTTAGCTGACTCTCCTTATGGACAGAGTCAACAGACTATAAAGCCAAGAGGGTTCCAAGGGGGGAATCAACCTGCAGAGACAGACAAGTATAAGACAGAGTGATAAAGGAAATAAATATGAGGGAAAAGAAAATAAATCCGATGCTCCTGCTTTCAGGAGATGTCAGCAGAAGCTCGGAATGATTGTGCACCTTGCTTAAACATTTAGAGGTCAGAGGATCCCATAACTACACAAGGCGAAACTATTCCAAATTTTAGTTGTAGCCAAATAAAACTATCAGAAAACTGGGTTTCATTTTGGCTGCTCCTAAAAATTTGGAATTGCTTTCATCGCTGATCCGTTGGTATAGTGGTTAGTGTCGTGGTAGTGTCGTGGAATGCCACTCAGATAACGCGGGTTCGCGTCTCCCCCAGGGCGATGAAAAATCACTGGCTCTGTATCATGATCAGTTACTGCTGCAGTGTGGGGTCTGCGGTGGGAGGTTGAAACCAACATTCTTTGGATGCTTGAATTTCAAGTCAATGGCCCCTGTAAGCTTGTTCCATGTGAATAGGTTTCATCTACTGAAATAATAATAATAATAATAATAATAATAATAATAATAATAATATAATAATAATAATACTATGTATTTAGGCAATATATATTTTTCTGTCAATACAACAGTTCTTCGTTGTAGGGGTGGGTAGAGCTCTCGGCTAGCACGCTGTTGGCCTAGCGTTCGACTCTCCTACCGGCCAATGAAAAATTAGAGGAATTTATTTCTGGTGATAGAAATTCATTTCTCGTCATAATGTGGTTCGGATCCCACAATAAGCTGTAGGTCTCGTTGCTAGGTAACCAGTTGGTTCTTAGCCACGTAAAATAAATCTAATCCTTCGGGCCAGCCCTAGGAGAGCTGTTAATCAGCTCAGTGGTCTGGTTAAACTAAGATATACTTAACTGTCAATACAACGACAACGCTCTGTCTTGTCCATAAAATGAACTGAACTATACTGCATACTTTAATATTCGTTCATTATCTTTAATTACTTGTTGAATTTGTAAAATTTTACTTTTCTCTTAATTTCGACTGGAAACCCCCTTAATTAGAACGCAAAGAAACGTTAATTGAAAATAAAGGAAAACTTCATCTACTGAGCGTGATTAAAACAGACTAAGTTGGAAATCCTTCAGAGAAGTTTGCAGTCAACAAACACCCGGAGTTGCTTTCACCAAATGACTCCCAAGAAAGGAGACAAGTGTGAGTCAAATAAACAAAGGAATCTTGAAAAGCGCCTTCCTTTCCTTCTTCTTCTTCTCCCTCTCTTCTTCTTCTTCTTCTTCTTCACTTCCCGCTGGTAGATGATGCAAGCCGTGTTAGACAGTCAGTGTTTTTCACTTTAATTTTTTATTTATTTCTTCTTCTTCTTCGCCTTCTTCTCTTCTTCTTTTTCTTCTTCTTCTTCTTCTTCTTCTTCTTCTTCTTCTTCTTCTTCTTCTTCTTCTTCTTCTTCTCCTGCTGGTAAATGGTGTGAGCCGTGTTAGACAGTGTTTTTCAATTTAATTTGTATCTTCTTCTTCTTCTTCTTCTTCTTCTTCTTCTTCTTCTTCTTCTTCTTCTTCTGCTGGTAGATGATGTGAGCCGTGGCAAACAGTCAGCCTTTTTCATTTTGATTGATTTATTTAACGATTTTTATTATTTTCGCGTCACTCCCGACGGCTCTTAGATTTAGACTAATCGTTTTTCACTCAGTATTATTACATGTAGACTTGGAGAAAGAATGAAATGGCAAAAAGCTAAGCTATTTGCTTTGGCTCATGCATGCTACGAAAAGTTAATTTAATTCGACATGATTCCACAGAATTTACCAAATAATATTTCTACAGCCCTTAATGTATACTCGTGTGGTACCTCATCTTTCTGATGTCCTTTCTCCAAATTCTTAGACAACTTTATCCAAAGTTTCTGCATAACCATTCCTCTCTCTCTCTCTCTCTCTCTCTCTCTCTCTCTCTCTCTCTCTCTCTCTCTCTCTCTCCATTTTTTTTATTTTCTTACGTCTGAGTTGTTCTTGTTCTCAAATCGATATCAAGGTATTATTTCCATTTCTACAATTTCCGTTATTGTAATTATGCCACTGATGCTGCTTCTAGTAGAATATCATTACTATTATGATTAAAAAGGTAAGTTGATCTTTAATGTATTGGTACACTTCAGTAGTTTCATTGGAACTTTATCTGCCTTCAAAGAATCCCATCAGCAGTATATAAAGCTTCATTATTTAAGCCATCTCCTCCTCACTGGCTTTCCTAAATGCTAAAATCCCTCCATGCTAACACACTGAGGTAATATCTCTTGAAGAATATCCTTACATTTATCTCGTCTAAGTTCTTTCCAACAAGAAAAAAATACCACAAATTACCTCAATAGGTCTTGCTATATCCAAGGCTTTTTTCCATAGACTTATTCCCTATTCACTTCAAGTATGCCTTGAGGAATGCCTATATAAACAGCTCCCATAAAAAGGAAGCCACATAAACACTACATACAGCAATTAAGTTCTCGCATTGCTTGGGGTGTTATCTGTTATATTCATGTTACCTTATCAACTTGCTCTTTTCTGTAATGCGGTCAGTCCCTCGATTTTTTTCTCATATGCATAGATTTTTAATTATAGTTAGAAAATTCGAGCTTGGCTTCCGCTTGGTCTAGTAACTTCACTCCCGATTAAATTCAACGAAACTTCTGTACTTTTTAACATTTCAATTCCCAATCATTTTGCTTTTTACCACCATTCAGAACTACAGTATACTATATGTAATAATCAAGCAGTCAATCTTCCATTCATTTCCTCTCTCTCTCTCTCTCTCTCTCTCTCTCTCTCTCCCCCCCCCAACCTCTCTGCAGAGAGAAGTGAAGTGTAGATATTGAATTAGAATAACAACAAATAAAAAATGCGCTGAAGTTTCTTCGGCCAAATCGAGTTTTCTGTACAGCCGCTACAGCGTATAATCAAGGCCACCGAAAACAGATCTAACTTTCGGTGGTCTCAGTATAATGCCGTATGAGCCGCGACCCATGAAACTTTAACCACGGCCCAGCAGTGGCCTATCCTATATCGTCGCCAGAAGCACGATATGGCTAACTTTAACCTTAAAAAAATAAAAACTACTGAGGCTGGAGGGCTGCAATTTGGATGTTTGATAATTGGAGGGTGGATGATCAACATACCAATTTGCAGCCCTCTAGCCTCAGTGGTTTTTAAGATCTGAGGGCGGACAGAAAAAAAGCGCTGACAGAATAAAAGAACGGCCGCACATACAAAGCCGGCACAATATTTTTCTTTAACAGAAAACTAAAAAAACCAGAGGTTGGTCAGATCACATATTTGCTTAATATATTTTTGACCAGCCCTATGAGAGCTGAAAGTCACCTCATTGGTCTGGTTAAACTACTTTAATGATAATAATAATGGCGGGAGAATTGAAGGAGTGAGACAATGGACTAACTGGTTAAACAGGCATCGTAGAAGCAACTATATTTCAAGTTGTTCAGAGATGATATGGTCATGTGGGAAGAATGGAGGATAGGTAGTTGAGAAAAGTACATAATCCGGAAGCGTCATGAGGAGAGAGGAGAGGAAAACTTCGATAAAACTGGACAGACGGAGTGGGAGAGGAACTAATAAGGTAACGGGCGAATACTGTAATGGACTGTAGTGTAGGGCCTATAAACTGGGTGTGTAGTGGGATTTTATACACAGAGGGTTCATCACTGATTTAGCAGTTGAAGTATAAATCGGGAAATGACCCTTTCACCATTATCCTGCTTATATATATATATATATTATATATATATATATATATATATATATATATATATATATATATATATATATATATATATATATATATATATATATATATATATATATATACATATATATATACAGAGAGAGAGAGAGAGAGAGAGAGAGAGAGAGAGAGAGAGAGAGAGAGAGAGAGCTCAAGAAAGCGAGAATAGAATCATGAAGGAAGTACAAATTGAAATTCTTGATAGACTTGTTCAACGAGCCAGCCCCAAAAGGCGGCTAACTTTCCGCTTGAACATCGGAAGCCTAAAACAGAATCATCAGCTCAGTAATTGATTCTCCTCAAATCTCCCGTTTATTTCCGTTGAACGAACTTCCCTTCACTTTACAGAAAAATTCCTAGCGAATAGCGATTCCCCTTGAATGCTGATATACGGAAAGGAAAAGAGGGAACAGCAGTGGAAAAGTAGTGAAAAGGTCGATTCCGATAGAAGAGAAAAAATGAAGAACGTCGTTTCACGGGCAAATAAACTTGCGCGTTTAATATGATTTGCCAATGTATTTTTTTGTATTTTATAACTACGTATCTCTCAGCACACACACATACACACACACACACACATATATATATATATATATATATATATATATATATATATATATATATATATATATATATATATATATATATTGTTACATGTATGATAGTTTGTTATATTTATAAATTTTATAAGGCCCTGCGTGCCAAGGACACACGTAACCTGTCAATGAAGCTACAAATTAACCTCAAAGACAGCTGTTTAAACAATCAAGGTCGCCAGTCGAGGGAAATTAACCTCAACACAAAGAATATGCCGTTAACTAAGGAAATTACGATAAATGCCGCTCGACTTCGGACGCAGTCAATCTCTACTTGTTAATGTAGTATTAAAAAACACAACGGCTCTTCCGAACAATGGATTCGAGACACAAGGCTGTATAAAGAATTTGAAATAACTTGCTCAACCTTCCCTTATTCCTAGTCGCTTCACTGGAATAGTGGAGGACGCTAAACAATCAAAAGTACACTTAATCTAGACTTCATAAAAGCATCTAGGTGGTGGCAGGAGAATGGAACAAGGAAAATTGGAAATACAGGAAGTTATTAGTCAATCGACGAAGCTTGAACAAGAATCGGACTGACCTTGGACGCCGTGTTGTGTGCGCATACAATGGACGCTTGGAAGTCTTGATAATAGCAGTCTTCCCAATTCACTAATAAATATAGACGAAGGAACAAGAAGGGGGTAGGGGGACAAAGGACACCGTTCCGTCCCGAACACGACGTACTCTCTCGCTCACGGCGTGAATCTCTCTGACCTCGCTCTGATCCCACAAGGTGGATGGCCGCATCTGTACGCTACGCCCCAGGCAAATCCGACCTTGACAAAGACATCACCGAATGCATAGGGTAAAGGGAAAGACAGCTTAAGACCACCATTACTAGAGATTACCGAGTGAAAACCCTCTCTGGGGGTTAGGTCCCTAATGCCACACAGGCATACTTTTTTTTTAACTACACAGCCTACCTCTGCCTACGTGAGGACGCCGTCTGTCTCTGCTATGATCGTTATATTTGATTTGCCTGGTCTACCTGCGGGACAAAGACGTTCCCTGTCGTTGTTCGTGTTTTCCTACAATAAACTGCATAGGGGGCGAACAGCAGAATGTTTATAAAAATATATATTTATATATATATATATATATATATATATATATATATATATATATATATATATATATATATATATACACATATATATGTATATATATATATATGGAATATATGTATATATATATATACATACATATGTATGTATATATATATATATATATATATATATATATATATATATATATATATATATATATATATATATATATATATATATATATATATTTATATATATATATATATATATATATATATATATATATATATATATATATAACCGTGTGTGTGTGTTCGAATACGCATGCGGATCGTGCCATTTTGATGGTAATAGTTAATGGAACTTTTGTTATCCCTGATAACACGATGGTTTCGTTAGCTAAGTGTCACAGTTTAAAAACTCCGACCTGCCCCTTCCTGTTTAAAGGCCAAACACAATATAGATCACAAGAGTCAAAAATTAAAAGAGTGTTTTGATAGCAGAGATCATTATTTTAAGTCTCTTGTGTTCTAAGAGAATTTAAATATCATCTCTATTTATGAATAATTCGCTTTCAAATATGTTTATTTTGTTCCATTTTCTGAACTTCCTCACAATGTCATTTATAAATACTTTATGTCAAAGATTGTAATTAGAGAAGACCTAAAAAAGCTCGCAAAACTAGCTACACATTCAGCGCATTTTTCATGCATAAGTACCCAATTCCTCAAAAGAAATTGCTTAATAAATACTCCTTTGATATCCCATGCCCATGCGATATGGCAGTCTATTGCAATCTCTATAACACCCGCACCGAATAAGAATTCTGTGAGGTCCAGCAAAAGGGAGCTGATGGAAATTCAAATACTTCAGCGAGAGTAGATTCTTCTTCTGGCCCAGAGAGAAGAGGGAAGTTCTCCACAACTTTTTTTGTGGAGGGTCGGAATTTATTTTCGGCGAGAGAGAAGAATTGGATAATAGATTTTCCCCTCATTCTGGACAAACTTTTTTCTTATCTTTTAGGGAAAGATTTATAAACGATTACAGGTGACTGGGAACGACAAAAGGAGGAGGAGAAGAAGGAAACGCTAATTATTGCTGATATTGATAAGTAAAGAATAGAAGCTGTTAAATCCTGTTCAGGTGGAGGGGGAATCATTGCCTCGAAAATGAATTATATAACCAATTCATTGTTTAGGGTGAAAAGGAATGGTCATTGCCTGAGATAAGGTGAGCTGTTCGTCACATCTCCTATCAGAAGTGTCGCAATGGAGCTAAACGTATTCCTCCAATTTGAAATCTTCAAAACACAGGCTGAGAAGATAGCACTGGAGACACTTAGTTAATGGACCTTTTGTTATCCCTGGCAACCCGAAGGTTCTGTTATTTAGGTTTTGAAATTCCTCCTCTGTAGAGCGCGTTTTAATGGAAAGAATCTTTATTTTAAATGTCTTGTGTTTTCGAAGATTGTAAATGTAATTTCCCTTTGTTATTTAATAATTCGCTTTTGGGAAAGGGGAGGGAAGAGGGGAGGGGATGGAAGAGGGAAAAGGTTGGAGAGGGGAGGGAAGGGGAGGGGAGGGGGAAGGGAGGGGAGGGGGAATGGAAGAGGGAAAATGATGGAGAGGGGAGAGAAGGGGAGGGGGGAGGGAGGGGGAAGGGGAGGGGATAGAAGAGGGAGGAGGATAGAGAGGGGAGGGGAAGGGGAGGGGAAGGGGAGGGGACGGGGATGGAAGAGGGAAAAGGATGGAGAGGGGAGGGGGGGGGAAGTGGAGGGGAAAGGGGCGGGAGGGGAGGGGAAGGGGGATGGGAGGGGGGAGAGGAAGGGGATGGGAGGGGGAGGGGGGAGGGGAGGTGGAAGGGGAGGGGAGGAGGGGATGGGAGGGGGAGGGGAAGGGGATGGGAGGAGGAGAGGGAGGGGAGGGGATGTGGAAGGGAGGGAGGAGGGGGAAGAGGGAAGGGGAGAGGGAGGTGGAGTGAAGGGGTGGGAGGACACAGGTAAATTAACATTTGATCGTGTACTCCAGTGTGCAAACAAACAAACAAACAAACGCTTCAGAGTTTTAGTATGATATAGAGGATACTCTTCACACCACTATACCCTGAGACGTCCTTTCATCTGGGCTAACCTGTCAATTTCTTACACCACATCAGCAACGAGTCATTGATCTTAATACCTTAAATTGAAGTTTTTTTTTTTTTTTTTACATTCAACATCCACACTTCTCCTCAATGAAGGAACGTTAAATCAACAACCATTTACTATATTCCCTTTACTATATTACAACACTTTCAAAGCTATTCATGCGCCCCTATATTTTGACTCAATTCTTACGGCCTTCTGCCCTCATGTGTTATACTTACTTTCAGTTACGTATGTTAACCCCCTTCCTTTTTCCGCCAGCCATGTTAACATTGATTGTTTTATCTTCTTATTTACTGTTTAACCCTCTAATCCCCCTCTTTCTCACATTTACTATCAATTTTCTACATTGCAAATACTTTCAAACTCTTTCAGTAGTAATTGTAAGTTCTTGCAAACATAAGCCATTCCACACTTCACTCATGAACCATTTTCTTATCAGACAACCTTGAACCTACATTTAATATCCTTTCTCTGATTTCTCACATCAGTTCATCCATGAATATATTGAACATATTTTGCTGGCTTGATTTTCGGTTTCGTGCCAGCACAGGCCCGTTTCCCGAAGAAGACTCGAAATTGTAGTAACGCGTTCAAGGGCATAAGATGCCTGTATTGACTAAGACAAGAGGATAAAACTCACCCTTTCTTCGGGACCATTTGTACAATAAAACCAGCTAATCTCTTGTTCGCATACTCAATCACATGATTCATTATCATTCATAAAAGTAGTCAATGGCTGTCAACAAAATATCTTCTATAGTCTATACCATACCCCTATCTTAACCCCATCTCTCTCTCTCTCTCTCTCTCTCTCTCTCTCTCTCTCTCTCTCTCTCTCTCTCTCTCTCTCTCTCTCTTTTAATACATTTATATGTATTTCACTATAGGAATTTTTTCCCTTGGTGTCCGTGGCAGAAGGAGGTGAATTATATAAATAATTCACCTGACGAATTATGGATTAACACGGTGTAGAAACCGCTCGCAATTACTTCCTGCTTTATATAACAACACTAAAAGGTTTATTGGCGGTGCATTAACCACTCAAAGAAATGTTGAGAAACTTATCCAATTATTACATGCAATCTTCCACTTCCTGGTTATCAAGGTTCTTTGTTCCAATGCCTCTTGTTTCCCAACAAGTTTACCTGTTCTCTTTCTTCTGTACGATTTTAAATCATACTAACTTTTAAATGAAAATATCGTTCAACGTTTTCTTTATGTATCCGAGCCACCATTAAGATGTCTGAATCAACTTTCTTATGCTGTCTTCTTTTAAAAGCCTTTTATTTATTACACTTTGAAATCTTTTCCCCTAGTTATTTCCAGTTATGCTACAGTTCTTCTCAATTACTTCCTCGTTTTTTCATCTCACCTATTTTCATTACCGTTCATAAAAGTCTTTCCTTTGCCAATTTTTAAAGTCGCTCAGTTTACCAACATCTGATATATCTACCCGTCATTACTTGGTTGAATCATCCACTTTCATTTGTGCTTCATCTTGATCAAATAGTCATCGCTCCATCTTCCTGGAGGCCATGTTTTTACATGACTCTATCGCTGCTAACATTCGCTTCAAAGTTCGTCTCTTCAAAACCCTTTGAAAGCATTCCAGCATTCAGTATCACCAGTAAACTCTATAGCATGGGTACACAACAGCCATTCCACATTCCATTCACAGCTTTTTTCTACCCACTGCCATTTCATATCTATACTTCATATTATTTCCATGACTTTTCTGGGGACTCCATCAAAGAAAATAATAATATAAAAATGCAACAGAAAAGTAACGCACTCCTTTGCGGTTCATGGTTTTGTACCAAAGCGGACACTGCCTTATCAAGATATTCAAACATGTATTCAATTCCCATTTCAAAAGAATTACTTTTTTTAATAGGTTTCCTATTCCTCAAATACCTACACACTTTTTTTAATAAGTGTCCTATTCCTCAAATACCTACACACCTTGTCACTATCCATTTCATAAGAAGGTTTTTCATGCTATTGTGCATTTATATACCCATTTACCCTTTCTTTCTCAGACTCACACATCTTCTACGTCCAATATACATCGCTCTTCCTCAGTAAAGCATGTTATTACTATTATTTTCATAATTATTGTTATATGCTTTGCTTTAACATTAAAGATATATGACTTCCCTGTATACTATGTAAAGTGAGCTCCATATTACTGTTACGGAAATCTCTAATTCATTTCACTTTATAAGGAACTATTATTCCAGTCTTTCATCCCAATAGAACATTACCCTCGTCCAGATATAATCTCACATACACCAATCAATCATTCACTCATCGAGTTAAAACAGTTCTTCAGATCCTCACTTATAATCCCGTTTAAACATAACACATTTCACTTTTAAATCGTTCGAGTCCTTAACTTATTCACTTTCAAGTTTGCATAAACTCTATCCATTCTCGCGTCATTTGTATCTAAATCTCTCCTTTCCGCCTCATTGAAGAACATTTCAGTTCACTACTTCCTTTGACAAAGGGGACCGGTCTCCTTGGAAAGCATATTTCAATTAATGTTCGTTTCTGTGTTTACTTCTTTGATGAATGAATTCGAATCTTTTTAAATTACTGGTTCAGACTCACCCAAGAGAATGTCGTATAACATAAATTCTTTTTCGTCCGTTTTTCAGGCTACACGATCATCTCATTCGCCCTGCTCATGCCCTTTACATAATCCCCTTCCTTCCTTCATAAACTTACAACTTTTATTATTTCAATATATTATTACTTTATTATTTTATCTATTCTCTCTCCCTACTTAACTAAGTGGCCCCTGAAACCACAAATTTCGGTCAATATCAAAGTCACTTTACCTAAGGGATAGCTTATGCTTAAGGGAAATTATAACTGATAAGGGCATCTGCACTTGACAGCCGAATGGATAAGTCAACTGTCCATCAGTGTATCTAAATCAAAAAGAACAGGTTGGCATCCTGGCCGGGGCAGGTGCAATTATCAATTACAGTTCCTATTGAGAGTAAGTCATTCCAGGAATAGAAAATAATTTTATATCGAATGATACGTATGGCTTCATATCTGTGAGTATAAAAAAGCCACGTAAGTAACAAATATATATATATATATATATATATATATATATATATATATATATATATATATATATATATATATATATATATATATATATATACATATATATATACTATATATATATATAAGTATATATATATGTATATATATACATATATACCGTATATATCTGTGTGTGTGTGTGTACACAACCGAATCATGAAAATATGGAACGTGATGAATATATAAAGAAAGGTAATAACACGAAGGACAGTGAAGCAACAGAGTGGTGCCAGGCCTTTCGACTTACTGTCCGCTACTTAGCAGACTGATAGAAATATAAAAATAAGTTTACAAAGAAAGCTCGTTTAAATAACAGATGGGGATTATAAAAAAAATATGTACCTGGAATCCAACACAGTTGAAGAATTAGTATATCTACCAAACCAGGAGTAAATATTTAAGAGGTTTTACAAAAGATTAGGCCCAACAGCTCGGAAGCAGGGAAAAGTCAATTAAAAGATTATACAGGGAAAGAGAATGACCACCAAAAAATGGCAGTGGAAAGAATAAGCTGATTACATGTGTTATAAGAGTACCACTCAATAATTCTCCTTGTGGTAAACAATGAAAATTTTTGCAAAGTGAATATCTTCACAAAAAAATATATTAAACAAAAAAATACACAGAAAATATATACAAGAAAAGTAATTAGTAATCAAGTCAGTGATTTTATCTTTATGGTCAATCTCGAACATTTTGCTTATACAGGAGTCCAAATAATACATGCCATGGCTAAGGTTAAAATTGCAAATGAAAGTAAGCTGTATAATGGCAGATTCTAAAATATTTCGTGAAGAGAAATCTTTCGATCTGGCAATCACTGAACTTTCAGTCCAATTTATCCTGTGAGAGTTTTCACTTAAATGAATGAATATTGCATTGGATGTTTCCCCAGTTTTGACAGAATACTTATGCTGTTTAATTCGTAATTTGTACTGCTAAGTAAAGGACAGTAAGTCGAAGGGCCTAGCACCACTCCGTTGGTTCACTTTCCTATGTGGCATTGCCTTTATATATATATATATATATATATATATATATATATATATATATATATATATATATATATATATATATATATATATATATATATATATATATATATATATATATATATATATATATATATATATATAATTTACATACATACATATATATGTGTGTGTGCGTACAAGAGATGAAAAAAGAATGAAGACAAAGAAAATAATCGAGAGGTCAGTAAAAACTTTTCCTACGTTTCATCCCGACTGTGATCTCGCTTATTTTTTACTCAAGACCCAAGATGTCGAACTCCCAGGGAAACAGCGAATTGAGGTTTCTCAGTATTTTCCAATAAATCATCGCCACCTATTCCCTCGGATATTTTCAGAGCCAATGCAGTTTGCTCTCTTCTTTTAAGTATTTTTCTGTGGCGCGCTTTGGAGAGCCAATTAAAACTTTGCTCTGTTTTTTTATTCTTATCTCTTACGTTTTCTCATCTCTGTGGTTACAGAATCTTTTTGGTTTTATTTTCATTTGAAAATTACTGTTGGCAAGAAAGGATTATGGCACCGAGACCAGAAACTAAATAACTGTAGCTGCCAAAAACATAATCATTTGTACTACAAAAATTAATCTTGTGTTTTTATACAGGCCTATCAACCTGTCTTTTTCATTAAAGAAAAACTGACCCTAAAGACTGAACGAGGTCCATATATATTCTCAGGTTTTCTTCCTTGTTGCCTTAAAAAAATCCCTAAGAATTTTTGCCGAAAACATCTTTTAAATATTCCTTCGTGTAAACAACATTTTCAAAACTTTTTCCACCATGATGTTCTCATACATATTTAGATTGAAAACGGTCCCTGTAAAGAAATTCCGCCCGTTTTTTGTTGCCATACTCCTTAAGAATGACCCACAGCTGAATGAATATTTTGAACTTTTAGAAGGACTGGTGACCATTCAGAATATCCATTTCCCCTCTATAGATATTCTGTGGTCCTTGTGTATATCTCTCTCTGGAAAACCACGCCTCCTCTCACAAACATGCGTATTATTAAGTACGAGCTTATTGGCATGCGCTACGCGTGCTGGAACCCGGCGCTGCTGTCTCCCCTACCCTCCCGATCCCCTCCACCCGGGGAAGACAAACAGGTTTTGCAGGAGGAGGGTGGATGTCTGCCCTACCCTCCCGATCCCCTACTTACCCCTCCCCCACCCGGGGAGGACAAACCGGTCTGCAGGGAGTGGGTGGCTGTGTCATGTCTCCCCTACTGTCACCCGGGGGAGGACAAACTTGGATATTATTATTATGGATGATTATGACGGTGGCCTTTGCCTTGTTCATACTTCGGGACCAGCCCTGTTAGGGGATACAGTTTAACTTTGATACAAACACACACACACACACACACACACATATATATATATATATATATATATATATATATATATATATATATATATATATATATATATATATATATATATATTGTGTATATGTATGTCTGTGTGTGTGTTCACATGCGCGTCTGTGTCCGTGTATTAAAATTAGGAATATGCGCAAACGACAACAATAACCTTTTCAAACGAAAAAACAAAGTGCGTAGTGTAAAGTGCGTGAATGGCATCTCAGTGATAAATATAGCTGACGTCATTATTGTTTAAAACATTACAACATGATGCAGTATACGTGTTAAGATGATTATTAAGGTTTCCATTTGAGAAAGTGAAGCAGATAATGGAAGGAAATGGGTTCACTCAAGGAAGAGGACATTAGTTATGAAAAACTGTGATGACCCTGAACGCTTGGGAAAAAGCTAATGTGATGCCCAAAGGGAATAAAGGAATGTGAGATTTCTTTAAACTCTATGGGCTTTACATAAAGCTTTCTCCCAAGCGTTCAAGGTCATCACAGTTTTTCGTAACTAATATCCTCTTCTTTGAGTGAACCCATGTCCTTCCATCATCTGCTTCACTTTCTCAAATGAAAATCTTATCATTCATCATAACAAGTATACTGCGTCATGTTGTCATGTTTTAAACAATAGTAACGTCAGCCATATTTATCACCTAGAACTCGATGTCTTTCACGCATTTTGCGCTAAGCTTTTTGTTTTTCATTTTAAAAGGTTGTTGTTGACGTTTACTCATATTTCTAATTTTGATACACAGACGCAGGCTCAGACACACGCGATATATATATATATATATATATATATATATATATATATATATATATATATATATATATATATATATATATATATATATATATATATATATTCTACTGGTCACTTTTTACCAGATACATATGTAATTGTAATAGCCACAATGGATGCCCTCTTAACTTCTCGAATACTTCGCGCTAATTGGAAACGCTTGTCACTACAAAGCCTTGGATCCAAGTGCAAGATATATGAAGCAATTATTATGTTCAGTAGCGGGAAACGAACCCGCATCCCATAATCACAACTGATTTCCTTCATTTCATCCAAAAGAAGAATAATTCACTACCCTAGTAAAGTGGGTTAATTTTGTATCAAACAAATCTGACCCTTTAAAATAATATATTATTTTAGCTATTGTTTTTTTACGCAGTTATTTCGTATTTCCATTATAAAATCAAGATATGCTAGGCAATGTATTTTAACATTAATGATGTTTTGACTTTGCCAACCATTATGACAAAACACGCAAGGAGAGCGACTTGATTAAAAATGCGAAAAATCTGTCTTTAAAAATAATGGAATAAGTTACAAAGTATTTAATTGTGTGAGGATTACCCAGCGAAGAAATTATCTATATAGATCCTTGCCTTTTAATGCATTTAAGGAAGATGTTGCATTTAAAACTGAATGTGAGTTTCAGCGGAAATGTAAAGCTTTAGAGATATAACTTATCTAATTCGAAAAATAATACGAAATGTATTATGAAGAAGAATGAGGTTGGAACCCTCGACATTTAGAATGTAGGCGAATTGAAAAAAGAGAGAAATGTTAAGACAGTAAGAATTATGATCTAATTATCAAGCTATTATTATGTCGCAAAGTCACATCAGAGAATTATTTTCTATTTCGTTTTATTCAAGGCTATTTTTCTGTACAGCCGTTACAGCGTACAATTAAGGCCATCGCAAATAGATCTATCTTTCGGTGGTCTCGGTATAATGCTGTATGAGCCGCCGCCCATGAAACTTAAACCAAGGCCCGGTGGTGGCCTGTCCTATAACGTAGCCAGAAGCACGATTATGGCTAACTTTAACCTTAATTGAAATAAAAGCTACTGAGGCTGCAGGGCTGCAATTTGGTGTTTGATGATTGGATGGTGGATGATCAACATACCAATTTGCAGCCCTCTAGCCTCAGTAGTTTCTAAGATCTGAGGGCGGACACAAAGATGCGGACAGAAAATGTGCGGACAGAATAAAGTGCGGACGGACAAACAAAGCCGGGACAATAGTTTTTTTTTTTTTTTTTTTTGACAGAAAACTAAAAGTGGCATCATTTAGAGAACGTCAGGAAAGCAAGTGACAGCTTAGTGGCTTGTACTTGAAAGGGGTCACAATGATCGAGTTCAGCAACACCGCACTAAAAATTAATCTTTTCCTTGATGCATTTAACAATTTTTTTAACATTTCACTGTGACATGTGATTCACAATCTTGTTTTTTAGAAAGAATTTTAACATGGTAAGGTCTGAGAGAATATGATAAAACCGTTTAACTGTTTTTGCCGAGGTTTAAAAGACGAAATTAACTAATATCAAAAACAATAATTTATTTGGAATCTAAGGAAAAACATCACCAATTAACTCTTCAAAATTAGATTATTATCTTTAGCAGAATTAGCAAACTATACCCACAATTTCCATCGTATGAACAGGTTTCAAATCAACGTTTACCTATAACATTACAATTTTTCCAAATAGGCCTCTAATGAGCAACCTGCCTAGTTTAGATAGATTCCAATTAACAGTAAATCCCAAAGTCAAAATATTGGAACCCAATCTTCATGAAAATGCCAAGCTGTTTAAGCCCTGTTTGCAGACCATGACAAACATAATCTATGTCACGACGACAAACTGTTATGGGTCCACATTAATTCAAGGTGTGTTAACACAAGAGGGGAATATATGAAAACTTTTTTTTCATGCTCATTACCGCATATCCTCACGCTTTTTAATGATGTTTGATATTAGTGAGTTTAAAAGACCTCGAAATATATAAAAGGTTTTAGCCTCTGGGTCTCGGCATTGCCTTTTGGGATGGGGCTGCCACCTCCTATGTCGTTTTTAAGCTTGGTTCAGACCAACACAGTCGTCTAACTACCACTATTAAATTTGTTGTCGTTTAGCCCGGTGACTGCGTATCTCACCATTGGCTGCTGTATAAGTATGCAGAATGAAGGGCTTACGGTCCGGGTTCTGGACGGTACGTCACGTCCCCAGGGTGGGGGATTTGAAATCTCGGCGTATCCTATGTTAAAGTTATTTTTTTTATGTAAATATTCCCATAAAAAATCGCGTTCCCTTAATAAGGAATGGGTATTGAAAAAAAAACTGTGGACTTCCGAAAATTGTAATCCAGCATCAAGCACAATTCCAGAAGACGAACGCGTTTATAGGGGAAACGTTTCGTCGATGACTTGACCAGACGAAAGAACTAGAGAAAAATTCATGAGATAATTTCTGGCAGGAACAAATATCGCCTTATGTACGGCTGTCAAGGATTTTCAGGAAGTCTACAGCTTGACTAAAACAGAGAACGACCTGGGATAATGTTAATGCATGTAGCTTTGCTTTTAATAGGGCTAAGTGCCACAATTGGCTGGTATAGAATACGCCAGCTAAATGCCAACCAGAGACTTCATTACATCGGTAATGCTGAAGTGTTAAGGTGAATAGAGGACTGGTGTGGGCCGCCGGATTCGATACAACAATCAGATACGCAGTTGACTTAAAAATGGTTATGCTCACTCTATAATGTACTCCGTATATCAAAATTACAAATCACGAAAGATATACAAAACAATTTGTATACACTTTATAGTGCAAATGATTTATTCAACTTTCAATATTCGTAGAACAAATATTTATGAATCTATATGTGTCATTAATGCTTTTACCATGTTCAAAGGTGTGCTGCTGATTACCATAGTGCAAAAAAAAAAAATCGCTCTCCCCAGACGGTTTAAAAAAAAAATCTATACCAATTCTGCCCTCAGCGAACTGGAGTCACGACCACTCACTTGAATATAAAAAAAAATGTTAGAAATGTTTACACAATGCACTATAAATAATATCACATGGTGTTATATAAATGCAAAATATCCAGTGGGGACTCTTTCATGTTAAATATACTAGTCATATCCCTACCCGTTTATATGCAACACGTGGAAGTTTCACGAAAAATAATAATACCCTAAAAATCTCTGCGAACAGTATTCAGCTCCAATGTCTACTAGTGGAACCGTTGTTCAATCATGTCCTGATAAGCTGTGTTTTATTTGCGGCCCTAAAAAACAATGACACTAATTAATCCCTGTGTAACCAGTATCCCTTTCAGTCTTTCTGGCAGATTTTAGATGCAAGATTTCGACTTCTACCACTATTATCTACATGGAATTATTAGCAACAGAAATCATTGGTACATTTAACCTCAAAATATCTGTAGCCAAGGTAAGTACATGATATACCTTCATATCTAGAGAAAATAGATCATGAGAAATATGTCTTTTTCGTATATGGTTTCCTGAATTCATTGTGTTATTTACATTTATTTCCTTTCATATAATGATGCCTCAGTCAAGATTTATGCAGCTGTTTCTCTAGTTTACTCCGCCATATTCACTGAGAACGGAAGTCCATTTGTAATCTGGCTGAAATCTGATACAGCTTGAGGACTCTCTCTCTCTCTCTCTCTCTCTCTCTCTCTCTCTCTCTCTCTCTCTCTCTCTCTCTCTCTGGCGCGCGCTTTCACATGGCCTGAAACGCGTGAATCACTGAGGAAAAGGCCAGAGTGAGAAATTTTTGCAAAATGCTTTCGATGTTATCATTTAACCATCCTATTTCATAACTGGAAAGGGGACATTGTGCCATTTTTTTTTTTTTTCGTGTTAATTAGGTGATGAGCGTTAATTTCTCGTTTATAGCCACGTACAATAAAGCAATAAGTATTTGCAGTTTTTTTACCTATTTTACTTGGTTGTTTTGCCAGGAATCTTTAAGAGCCACAGTAATCATGTTGAGCGTGGCTTTCAATCACTGTGGATACTTTCAGTCTCTGCTTTTAGAGGTTCTATTTCACGGTTTCGGCTGCTTATCTCTGTAAAGTGTGAGAAGATAGCCTAAGGTTTTCACAATACTGTCATTTTTAGAGGAGCTTAGTAATATCTCCTTCTTCCTTGATAGTAAGGCACTGTACTTAACTACCACTGATGTTTCAGGTTAGGCCTGCTGATATTTGCGAGAGACATTAGCTCACAAAGGCTACAAGGAGCAACCCTTCCTTAATTCATTCTTTTTCATTTTATTTCTTTGCTCGGCAGAGCCATGGTCCCCGACATCCTGCAGCATATTCCAGCTGTTTCTTGTGATCATTTCTTATTGTTAGAACTCCCTACACTATGGTCTAAAATACCTCGTAGTTGTCTTGCTCATATACCCTCCGAAATTGTTTTGTGGTTCTTGATCACTTATACCTATACGAATGAAAAATTCCGTTATGAAATCTCTTAACCTGCTTAAGAGGTTTTTGAGATGAACCTTCATATTTTGTCGAATTCTAAAACGAAAGAGGGTCAGGATATCTGTATGAGTGTAAATTATTTTATGCAATTAATCACGCACGTAGAGACAATGGAAGGGAACACCTTATCTTGCTTTAATCAGCACCACAAATAGCAGCAGAAGCCGCTGCATTTGTAGCAAAAGTAGCAGAAGTAGCAAATCAACCAATAGCAGTTTTAGAAAGAATAACAGCATCGTCAGTAGTCAACAACACCGTCAGCAGTAAAACGCTGATAATGAGCAGATCAGTAGCAACCAATAACAGCCAGTTCATTCGCGCCCTACTGGAGCGTCAAGGATAAAACAATGAGTTTGAAGCGTATTTATCACTGCAGGTTGTAATTGCACGCCATTAAGGGGGATTTCACGGTTCAACTCAGGCATTAGTCTATGTATTCACTCTCATTCGTTTGTTCTGAAAACGATGAAAGAGAACAATTGCTCTTCAAATATTAGGACTGATCAGGTCATTTGGGGGATCGAAATTGAGTGCTAGTTTCTGTCGACAGATATAACGAAATTTTATAAAATGAGCTCATATTCAAACGCCATACTTAAATTACTATCATGCAACACATTTAAATTTACAGATTCATTTTGATATAGAAATTTACCTGGAAAAACTCTTTCATCTACTGATTGCACTAAGTGCAGAAATCAAATATGATCTACAAAGTAGACTATTATCAAAATATCTAAGTGCTTTTAAAACGGGAGAATGTTAACGTAAAATTTTCCTATTTACAGTACAAGGATTAAACAGTTTCTTGTGAAAGAAACCGTTAATAAAAAAAAAATGCATAGATAGATCCAATTTCGACCACAGTCGAAAGAAGAAAAGATTTAGGACCGTTTCCTGAGAAAAGACTATTTCCAGAGAAAAAACTATTAGTATCTATCAGTTACACGACTGTGGTTGATCAAAGTAACGGTAAAAATTTGGTGTTGTGATAACATACTCATCCCTAAATATTTGTTAAGAACCAGAAGGAGTCACCTAGAGTTAAAGCTTCTGAGGGAAAGGTTACATACACAAACACACACACATATATATACACATACATATATATATATATATATATATATATATATATATATATATATATATATATATATATATATATATATATATATATATATATATATATATATATATATATATATATATATATATGTATATATTTATATATATTTATATATATCATAATATATATATATATATATATATATATATATATATATATATATATATATATATATATATATATATGTGTGTATATATATATACATCATGTGTATGTATATATATATATATATATATATATATATATATATATATATATATATATATACACACACACACACACAAAGAGCAAGCTATGAAGATATACGCATTTGTGTTCCCAAGACCTCAAGATAAGAAGAAAAGAAGTCAAAAGAAGATTCATGCGTATGGCTTTACCCGGAAATAAATGATAGACTGCATCTTAAAAGAAGAAAGGTTTTACGTGTAAGGAAATACAGAGAGAGAAAAAGAACTGCAAGGATCGATGGCGGGAGAAAAATGTTATTGGCTCGTGCAATGTAAATATTACTGCTTTCTACAGAGAAAATGTGGAATGGAATATAGAATTTAGGCCAAAGACCAAGTCCTGGGACCTATGGGGTCATTCAGCGCTGAAAGGGAAATTTAGATTAGAGAGGTTTGAAAGGCGCAACAGGAAGAAAACCTCGCAGTTGCACTATGCAACAATTAATAAGAAAGAGTGGATAGAAAAATGGAAGAAATAGAATATGAACGCAGGTGCAGTAAAAGGAATAAAACGGGTTGCAACTAGGGGCAGAAGGGACTCTGCAAAAAACTTTAGGTAGTGCCTACAGTGAACCGCGTGATGTGCACGGACAGCACTACTCCACTACGGGCCAGAGAACATATGGGAAGAGGTAGCCTTATTATTATTATTATTATTATTATTATTATTATTATTATTATTATTATTATTATTATTATTATTATTATTATTTTTATTATTATTCCAGGGCCGCCTGATATGAAAGACGAGGTAAGTGGGATCAATTTGGATTCAACCTATCGAAGAGGGAGAGACAAATAGGAAGGACCTTAATGATAAGAGAAATATTCAAAGCAGAAGGAATAAGGTAAGCTTAATCTGGCAACAAGTAAAATTCAAAACACAGACAGATAAACTTACATAAATCTTTGCTGACGAGATGATTAAAAAGAGTTATTTGTAAAAAGAGATTAATTTTTCTGAGTGATCATTTTGAAGTAAGTGGTATTTTCTTTTCTGGGCAGTTTTGAAATGAATCTAAAAACTCGCTGTCTTTCAGTCACACATGCACGTTAATGATTGATTTTAAAAAATGCGAACTGCCTTTTTTTTTTTTTTCTAGGTAAGCGGAGCCGCGTATTTTACTTCCTTGTGACACAAAAGCGATGAAATAAATATTCTATGGCACCTGCTTGTTACACATTATCGACATTACTTAAAGCATAAAAAAATGTTAAAAAATAGGTTTTTTCCGTGGTTCCTTTCTGATAAACTAGCAAAAAAAACTCTCACAGGGTATATTTGTGTGCTCTGTACCTGATATCACAGAAAAAAATTATTTTGAGTTACGCTATTTCCATTTAAGCTGGTCGTGATGAATTGGAAACAATAAATAAGTGTTACGTTATCATAGGGGTTTCCATTTCTTTTTATTTATATTTCACACAGATGTTTCTCATTCATTATTCATTATTAGCAGCTGAACGTAACTAAGATTCTTACGTTTGTTATACAAAGAAGCAAAAGCCTTTAACAAAATCGAATTATTCCTAGAACAAGCCATATGAAAAGTTTTTCTCAAGAGGCATATTCATGTCCCTTGACATGATTGGTTCTAGGCCTATTCCACAACGGAAAATTCCACCAAGAAAATGTCACCATAGGTAAATTCCACCACAGTATATTCCACCATGGTAAATTCCACCCCAACAACAAATCTTTTAATATAAAAAAGTAAAAGAAGAAATTTTAGCTCATATTTTGTTCTGACATTAGAATAAGAAATAACAGCGAGTACATTAAAAAAAACAGTTATGAAAAAAAATTTCAGTTTATTTAAACAAAATTCTCTTAAGACAAATTGCGTGCAATACTTCTTAAAAATTGCAGAGGGTTTTCATTTTGATAACCTTGCACTAGCTCCTTCAGTCGTTCATCAATAATTTGACAGGTCTTTTTTCATGCATTTGAGTCTCCAGTTGAATGTGCGCTATTTTTGTCTGGCTTAATCCTTCCTCCACCAGTGGATCGATAACATCCACCAGTGGATGTTATCGATGAGCGCAAAGTATTGTGGAACCCTTCTACCGAATTATTTGATCTCGGTAAATCATTTCAAAAGCGGTCGAGTACATTCCAGAGTTGAATAGGAAAAAGCGGGTTTCTCTTCGTCGACGAAGACCGCGTCCCAACGTATGTAGTCTCAAAATAAGTGATAAACTCAAAACGGATGTCTTCATCATCAGACAAATCTTTAAATGTATTGACAGCGTCTTCAATTGGTAAGAATGCTGAAGCGCAAAAAACACTTAATTTTCAGCTGAAAACTTTCATCGCTGTTGTATCTCATATTTTCACCAAGTGCACATATCCTCCGCCAACAAGACTGTCCGAGATGAAAAACACAACCAACTATTTCTGAATGTGGAAATACAGAAACAAGTGAATTATGGAGAGCTTTTTCAAAGTCCATGAGACAGGTCACAGGTCGACAATTTGCCCTTAATTAAATCACGCACAGCAGGCAGAAGACGATGATATGAGGATTCTTTTTTGTCAGGAAGTAGTAAGGCAAACAGTCAGGGCACACGTGACCCTCCATTGGTGATATGTAGTGTCACTAACTGACGCCACAAACTAGGAGATACCTTGAAAGTTCCACCACAGGCCTAATTTCTAGAGCTTTCTAGATCATCCAAGCCTTTTTCTGAGGAAAAAACTAAAATTCTGTCCGGGTCATCAATGCTAGGGTCAAAGGCCAAAAACAAGGACCATTATCTAAGTATTTAACTGTATCGGGAATTTCAAACCCTGCCCTACAAGTTGGAAGTGCTGGGATTCCTAAAGCACGCTGCCTCCAGTTACGTATGGTACGTGAAAGTCTAGGAATGGTTTGCAACTGTGATTGAGCTTCCTTATCGAGATCTTGCACAGCAGTAGCTATTACTACCTGTGAAGATACTGTGCCTGTTTCCATTACTCCATACTTCATTAAACAAGCTGCTTTTCGGGCATTAACGTGTGCACTGATTTCCAAGTGAATACGGGAGCCCGATGAAAATATTACTTCTGGTTCACTGCAGTTGTAAGTTGCATGTAGTCTAGCTCGGCAACCTTTATAAAAGCGCTCACGACGTCAATATGTCTTGGTTTTGCTACTATTATCTCCATGCTTTTTCGTAAATATGATTTTCTTCATCGCAAGGCTTACGTTTGCCCTTCCCTTATGTGATGAATGTTGCAGCCATGGTTGAGGGCTTCAAAGTTAAACTAAATAATAGAAAATAAAAAAAATTAAAGAGTATGCCAAGGGAGAGCCTAAAATTCAAATAAATATAGGAAAGAAACCAACGGTAAGTACTAATACCCGACAACCACAATTACTATAGGTACTGGACAATTATCGAGAAACAACAATAACAGCCATCAGATTTCAGGAGGTATTTATAAACCTCACGCCTTGTTTCACCTGCTTTAATTACAACCACCTGACTAAAGACCAGAGAGACCAATAAAGATTTGAGTCTCTGGAAGGTATTTTGTCATACGTTTGGCAGTGGAAATGAAAGAAATAAAATCCATTGTATTAGCTCTTAAATGATGATTTTTGCAACACTCTATATATCAGTGGAATCAGGGTCAAGAGCTCTTTCACACGGAATGAAAATGATTAAAATCTGCAGTTTACTCTAGTGGAATTTACCATGGTGGAATATACCGTTGTGGAATTTACCTATGGTGAAATTTTCCAGGTAGAATTTTCCTTGGCGGAATTTGACGAGGTGGAATTTACTGGTCGCCTAAATTTTACTGTTGGAAACATTATCTATGTATTCATATCACTTACTGCATTTAATTCATAACTGTTTGTTTTAATTCCTACTTATGTCCAAGAATACTGTATGAACGCGAACCAGTTACATTTTTGTTATTTAAAAAAAAAACTGACAACATAAATGTGTCAATGACTGTAATCAGATCTGTAATGAAGTGATATGCAAAACAATGTTTTCTCCGAAATAGACCGAGACTTGAATAAATTAATCGCAGAAGAATTTTGTAACAGAACATTCCCTGTTGCACACTCGAATAATACAGGTTTGTTTGAAATACCCAATATTTTGTGATGCATTTCTTTTGTATGAAATCATACCCTCCTGCTCACTTTTCATTGTCGGTATAATTTTTCCAGGTATAAAGAAACACTTTCAAATAACAGTTGAAGACTAGAAAGAACTACCCAAAACAACATTTTCAGCCTTCGCCCTTAACAAGAGAAAATTGCTTTCCAAAAATACCTGCGCTCTCACAAAGGAATCTTTATGAATTTAGGGCGGCGAAAATAAGAGAAGATAAAATGGAGAGAGAGAGAGAGAGAGAGAGAGAGAGAGAGAGAGAGAGAGAGGGCACTTCATGAGGAGAAGGAGCAGAAAAGAATAACAGGCTCTTATTCCTGGTATCATTTTAGGAAGACCCACAAATTTGAATTTACTAGCTTATCAACATTTTTGATTAATAATTGAGATATGTCTCTCTCTCTCTCTCTCTCTCTCTCTCTCTCTCTCTCTCTCTCTCTCTCTCTCTCTCTCTCTCTCTCTCTCTCTCTCTCTCATTCGATCCTCTTCTGTGCAATTTGTGGCTCGTGCAGTTTTAATTTCTACACTATCGTTACATTTTGGCTATTTTTCATTGCCGAACAGGGGACAGCTCCTCAGATAAACGTATATGGGAGCCTTGAGAGATATTATAGTACCAACTTTTCCCCTTTATCATCAAATAAATCTCATCAGGGACCTTCTCCCTATCTCAACTCCCAGTGAACTTTGATAAGGAAGTACCCAAAGAATGCAATCTCCCCCTTCCTGGGCAGAATGCCGCACGATTGCCATTAAAGATAGTCAGGTTTTGGAATACAATGAAACATGCACCATGCTCTTATCTCCATTACTGTGAGTTCTTCATTGGAGGGGTGGGTAGAGCTCTCGGCTAGCACGCTGTTGGCCCAGTGTTTGACTCTCCGACCGGCCAATGAAGAATTAGAGGAATTTATTTCTGGTGATAGAAATTCATTTCTCGTCACAATGTGGTTCGGATTCCACAATAAGCTGTAGGTCCCGTTGCTAGGTAACCAATTGGTTCTTAGCCACGTAAAATAAGTCTAATCCTTCGGGCCAGTCCTAGGAGAGCTGTTAATCAGCTCAGTGGTCTGGTAAACCTAAGATATACTTAACGTTTTTTTTTGCAGCTTCCCGTAGGGGGACAGTACCGTCAGAGCACCCTACGTGGTGCACTGTAGGCATTACTAAAGGGTGTTTGTAGCGTCCCTTTGACATTAGCTGCTCCCATTTGTAAGCCTTCAGCTTTACTTCACTTCCCACTTCCTTTTTTCAATCTTCTTATCGCAACTGTGGGGGTTTCTCCCAGTTCCACCTCCGACCGGCCAATGAAGAATAAGAGGAATTTATTTCTGGTGATAGAAATTAATTTCTCGCTATAATGTGGTTCGAATTCCACAATAAGTTGTAGGTCCCGTTGCTAGGTAAGCAATTGGTTCTTAGCCACGTAAAATAAGTCTAATCCTTCGGGCCAGTTCTAGGAGAGCTGTTAATCAGCTCAATGGTCTGGTTAAACTAAGGTATACTTTTTTTTTCCACCTTTAGATCTTTTTACTCCAAGTCCTTTGATTTCTGGACCTCTTTATTTTGCTGTCCAGTTACTCCAACTCTCTCTTTACACTGTCTTGATCGCTGAATTGCAGAAAGTGTCCCAGTGCTAGGCTTGAGAGCCAAAATTTCATAAAATTAACCACTGCAGTTTATCCAATAATTCCCATCACTTATTATTTCATTTGCAGGTCTTATTTTGAGATAAAAAAATCTTTTAGAAGAATCCATGATAAAGGATAAACCAAAAATAACAACGGATGAACGCAAAGCTATAAAATTCAAGCAAAGGAACTGCTTGTCCACCAACTACAAAACCGACGAAGATGCAGATGAAAATAAAACACAAACAAAAGAGCAAACAGGTATCTCATATTTTACTCAAAATCCTACGACATCCAGCAAAGGAATCACTTCAGGGAAACCAATTATCATGACCTTCTCACGACAGCTCTTGGAGAGAGGCGCTGCGGTTGTACACCAAGGAAGCAAGTCTGTCATCGGGGATTTATAGTTGTTCATGACTCCCATGTTGTTGATTTTGTTGTAGGCTGAACTGCCCTTATACCAGAACGGGCTCTTGCTCCTGGGGAAACCCGCAACATGAACTAATGCGAGTGAAAAAGACAGAAAAAATATGTAGTTAGTAAAGTGACGGATGTCAAGAATTATACTGGTGATGTTTCGGGGCTTTTCTCATTCATGGAAATCAAGCTAAATTCAGGCAAGTGAAAAAAAAAGACAAGTATGTTCATCAACCCTTTTAAAACGCCAGGTGCCTGTCAGTAGGAGTTGAAACAAATTGCAACGGCGATTCACAATAAATAAAAGAGCCCAGGAAAGGGAAGATAAAGTCCCAAAAATGGAGGCGTAAAGCTTACACCTTAAAAGTAAAAAATAAAATGGAATGTGAAGAATCCACATTACGGTGTAAATCTTCCGTAGAAGTTCTAGCAAAAGAATCTACATTAAGGTGTAAATCTTACGTAGAAGTTCTAGCAAAAGGATCCAAATTAAGGTGTAAATCTTACGTAGAAGTTATAGCAAAAGAATCCACATCAAGATGTAAATCTTACGTAGAAGTTAGCAAAAGAATCCACATTAAGGCGTAAATCTTACGTATAAGTTAGCAAAAGAATCCACATTAACGTGTAAATCTTACGTAGAAGTTCTAGCAAAAGAATCAACATTAAGGTGTAAATCTTACGTAGAAGTTCTAGCAAAAGAATCAACATTAAGGTGTAAATCTTACGTAGAAGTTCTAGCAAAAGAATCAACATTAAGGTGTAAATCTTACGTAGAAGTTCTAGCAAAAGAATCCACATTAAGGCGTAAATCTTACGTAGAAGTTCTAGCAAAAGAATCCACATTAAGGTGTAAATCTTACGTAGAAGTTCTAGCAAAAGAATCCACATTAAGGTGTAAATCTTACGTAGAAGTTCTAGCAAAAGAATCCACATTAAGGTGTAAATCTTACGTAGAAGTTCTAGCAAAAGAATCCACATTAAGGTGTAAATCTTACGTAGAAGTTCTAGCAAAAGAATCCAAAAGTAAATCTTACGTAGAATTTCTAGCAAAAGAATCAACATTAAGGTGTAAATCTGACGTAGAAGTTCTAGCAAAAGAATCCACATTAAGGTGTAAATCTTACGTAGAAGTTCTAGCAAAAGAATCCACATTAAGGTGTAAATCTTACGTAGAAGTTCTAGCAAAAGAATCCACATTAAGGTGTAAATCTTACGTAGAAGTTCTAGCAAAAGAATCACATTCAGGTGTAAATTAACGTAGAATTTCTAGCAAAAGAATCCACATTCAGGTGTAAATCTTACGTAGAAGTTCTAGCAAAAGAATCCACATTAAGGTGTAAATCTTACGTAGAAGTTCTAGCAAAAGAATCCACATTAAGGTGTAAATCTTACGTAGAAGTTCTAGCAAAAGAATCCACATTAAGGCGTAAATCTTACGTAGAAGTTCTAGCAAAAGAATCCACATTAATTAAATCTTACGTAGAAGTTCTAGCAAAAGAAAATTAAGGTACGTAGAAGTTCTAGCAAAAGAATCCACATTAAGGTGTAAATCTTACGTAGAAGTTCTAGCAAAAGAATCCACATTAAGGTGTAAATCTTACGTAGAAGTTCTAGCAAAAGAATCCACATTAAGGTGTAAATCTTACGTAGAAGTTCTAGCAAAGAATCAACATTAAGGTGTAAATCTTACGTAGAAGTTCTAGCAAAAGAATCAACATTAAGGTGTAAATCTTACGTAGAATTTCTAGCAAAAGAATCAACATTAAGGTGTAAATCTTACGTAGAAGTTCTAGCAAAAGAATCAACATTAAGGCGTAAATCTTACGTAGAAGTTCTAGCAAAAGAATCCACATTAAGGCGTAAATCTTACGTAGAAGTTCCAGCAAAAGAATCCACATTAAGGCGTAAATCTTACGTAGAAGTTCTAGCAAAAGAATTCACATTAAGGTGTAAATCTTATGTAGAAGTTCTAGCAAAAGAATCCACATTAAGGTGTAAATCTTGTAGAAGTTCTAGCAAAAGAATCCACATTAAGGTGTAAATCTTACGTAGAAGTTCTAGCAAAAGAATCCACATTAAGGTGTAAATCTTACGTAGAAGTTCTAGCAAAAGAATCCACATTAAGGCGTAAATCTTACGTAGAAGTTCTAGCAAAAGAATCCACATTAAGGTGTAAATCTTACGTAGAATTTCTAGCAAAAGAATCCACATTCAGGTGTAAATCTTACGTAGTTCTAGCAAAAGAATCCACATTAAGGCGTAAATCTTACGTAGAATTTCTAGCAAAAGAATCCACATTAAGGTGTAAATCTTACGTAGAATTTCTAGCAAAAGAATCCACATTCAGGTGTAAATCTTACGTAGAATTTCTAGCAAAAGAATCCACATTCAGGTGTAAATCTTACGTAGAAGTTCTAGCAAAAGCTAAGTTTGAGTTAAAAGGAGCTAGGAGACTGAAAAAGGAAAAGGAAAAATATGTGGACGAAGGATGTCGCCATAGGCCTGAATTCAGGAAAAATCTAGATCTTAGTCCTTCCAATATTTCTGCCAGCGACAGATCCAATCCTACGACGCACCCCGCCACCATCCCCCGCGAAGTTCCCCAGCCAAAAGAACCACATTCAGGTGTAAATCTTCTCCCTAGAAGTGAGATACATAGCAAAAGACCTCAACAAAAAGAAATGGTAAAATAAATTTCTCGCCAGAACTAATATCTGTTTATAATGAAGACACATCTCGAAATAGTGAAACGCGTTTCCGAAATTCTGGAGGAAGAAATTGATGGTACACATTAAAGATAATTTTAGGAGTACTGACAAAAGGAAAAGGAAAATATGTGGACGAAGGATGTATATATATATATATATATATATATAGGCCTGAATTCAGGAAAAATCTAGATCTTAGTCCTATATATATATTTATGCCATATATATATATACAGATCCAATATATATATATAAAACGCACCCCGCCAACCCCCGCGCCCCAGCCCACCACTCAGAAAAATCTTCTCCCTCCCCAGTGAGAAATTCATTTCACCCCACACCTCAACAAAAAGAAATGGCCAAAATAAATTTCAAGCCAGAACTAATATCTGTTTATAATGAAGACACATCTCGAAATAGTGAAACAGGTGTCCGAAATTCTGGAGGAAGAAATTGATGGTCACATTAAAGATAATTTTACGGTCCGAGTATTCTGTCAGAAATTATATATATTTATATATATATATATATATATATATATATATATATATATATATATATATATATATATATATATATATATAAAACGGAAATGAGCACATAGAAACGTCTTTCGCAGAAATAAATTTCTGACTCACCACGCGACCGAACCCGGGTCTTTCAAGTGAGATTCCAGGGCATTACCAATTCGGACACACAGGTGTCCGACTCGCTAATGCCCTGGAATCCCACTTGAAAGACCGGGATTCGGTCCTGTGTTGAGTCAGAAATTCATATGTATGTATTTATGTTATGTATATATATATATATATATATATATATATATATATATATATATATATATATATATATATATATATATATAAGCATGAAATAAAACCTACGAAAATAACGTGAGAGACTTGAGCAAAATTTGGTGCTGGAAGCTTTATCAGACTCTTCGTCTTTTGACGGGGAAACTCCTCAAAGAGCTCCTGGGCGAAGATGGAAAATCTAATCAGGAGAAAATTCGGCAAAAGCAGAATAATGCGATAAAACACTTGACCTACTTCGAGTTGACAAGAAAGCGCCTTCTTATTGAACATACATGACTGGAGCAAATCCATGCGCCGTTAATCCATGAACTGGAATATACTTCATTCCCATGTATTTTATTTTGTTTTTCTGAATATACTACAAAAACAGATAAATTTTTAATTATCTAATATTTTCAGAGGATAGGTAAAATAACATTAAAATAACATTACACCCATTAAGTATTTCAAGAAAATGTTTGCTCTTTAATATACGTTATAAAATATAGATGTGGAATTGTCTAATATTGCCAAAGCTAGATAGAATAACAATATACTCTATAAGTATTTCATGAAATTTGTGCTCTAACGAACAAAATCTGGAGCGATGCTCCTATTTTTCTCGTAAAATATCAGAAGAAATTCATATCAAAATTCTGTCAGCTACATGAAATGATTGTGAAGGAGGTTGTTTTCCAAAGCACAGGCCACGTTATTTTTCAATTTGCCATCTTGACAGCAAAAAGACAAGTATAAAAAAGCAAAACAATGAGTTTACTGTGTTATATAATGTCCATGTATATGACTTAATATCTATACGTACTGATTACATAGCATCATAAGCTTTCCTTGAACACTTTCAGGTCTTCATTTTTCGATGCTAACACAGAAAAAGGAATGATATTAATTATCCTCTCAATTTACTTTATCATATTCCTTTCACTTTCTATTCTTACTTATGTTATTTCAGGTATACTTAGAATATTTACTGTTTACCCAAATTCCATCAACAATCAAACTGACTGTTGATAGTACACCAGTGTTCAATCAGTGTTCTAAATTCCTTTCTTCTTTCAGTTCAGATTTCAAGACCCCATTCAAATTTCCAATGTGTTTTTTCTTCTTGAAATCTTCATGATAGTGACTTAGGTGCCTTAACGAAATATCAAAATATCGTAAAGTCCATTTCGACACAATTTTCTAAAAAGTGATGAATTCACTTCATCTTCCCGTAATATTTTTCCCTGTTTTCTATCTCGTCCTCTGAACTTTGTGACGTCTCTTCTCCCATTTCCATTAGTAAATTTAATTCTCCGGAAATCTCGAGTAAATGGGACCAGGTCCTCAACCAATTATCTTCTAAGCCACTGGAAATCCTGACCAGCTCTTCTTGAAAATGGTACGCCAGCTCTGAGAGTCACCCCATATGATAATTATACCTCATTTTCTCATGAGGAGTCAACTCCACAATTTTGTCTTTTATTTCTTAGGTGAATTCACTGAGTACTAGCTATAGGAAATTGACAACTTGTGTCGTTTTATATCTTAAAGGTAGATGAGTGAGTGTTCTTAGTTTTGCCAACAGCCTTAATCATATATGTATTTAAACAGTAAGGTTAGTTCTCTCTCTCTCTCTCTCTCTCTCTCTCTCTCTCTCTCTCTCTCTCTCTCTCCGACGACGACGACGACGACGACGACGACGACGACAACGTTACATGAAACAACCCTTCATGGTATACCTAACTGGTATAATGAAACTATCATTCTCCAGCACAGGGGCAATTGATTCGTGTGTTTGGTATCATGGTACGTACTAGCACGTCCTAGAGTTACTTTCTAGAAAACGAGTATACCAAATTTATATCCTGTGGATCTGCTTAGGACTAACAACACCATCAAGTCTGCAGTTGATAAAACGTACCATTGCCTCATACAACTGTCACTTGACGAATCCCTCAGAACTGTCTGACAATCGTAATTTGCCAAGAACAACAGTTAGACCCATATTTGTTTTTCCTGTAGCATCGTGAACTAATGCTCCATAGTTTCTGTTATTATTCGTTCCTTTTAACGATAACAGACATTTGTCATTTGCGATGACTTTCTGAACAGACGTCTCTTCCAATTGACTAAGTAGAACTAGACACAGAGCCAGGGTGGGTTATCTTCCCTTCGCATTTATAGTAGTTTCCCATAACATCGGGGTGCTTTACACATTATATATATATATATATATATATATATATATATATATATATATATATATATATATATATATATATATATATATATATATATATATATATATATATATATATATAGCTTCGTATACCTTACCATCAGCATCTAATGGAACGCTCCCACGCCCACCCTCCCCAACTCTACCAACACGTAGAAATTGGAACGCGGTAATTCACGCGGCCGCCTGTATGTCCAGACCAAGTGTCCCAGGCCTCTACCAAGGGCACCGACCCACGGCCTACATACTGTGGTGTCGAGTAAATTGGATTCGACCGCCGTCCCAACCATAGAACTGTGAGAGCAAGATTCCACGATTCAGTTTTATCTAGATCCACTTTCACTATGCTTTAATGTTTATTTGAAAATGATGCTCCACAGTTATTAGCAAATAACATTGGTTACCACTTTCTGTGTAGCTAGAATTTACGGTTTTGAATTATTTCGATAGAAGCTGACATTGATGTAGGTTGTCAGTTACAGTACTAAACTGATATGCCATTGAAGCTCGGAGTGGCACTCGGCTTGCTTTTTCCTCTACCACCTCTTGAGAATATAAGAGGAATCACAGTATATATCTAACCAGCGTTGAAAATAAAATATTTAATCGAAATGACCAAATGTCAAAAGGAAACAGGTAAAAAATGAGCCGAAGTTTCTTCGGCGCAATCGCGTTTTCTGTACATCGTATAATCAAGGCCACTGAAAATAGATCTATCTTTCGGTGGTATAATGCTGTATGAGCCGCGGCCCAAGAAACTTTATTCACGGCCCTGTGGTGGCCTGTCCTATATCGTTGCCAGAAGCACGATTATGGCTAACTTTAACCTTAAATAAAATAAAAACTACTGAGGCTAGAGGGCTGCAGTTTTGTATGTTTAATGATTGGAGGGTGGATGATCAACATACCAATTTGCAGCCCCTCTAGACTCAGTAGTTTTTAAGATCTGAGGGCGGACGGACAGACAAAGCCGGCACAATAGTTTTCTTTTACAGAAAACTAAAAATCTGCAATGCAATGTTTCTGAAATACCTGACTTTCGGTAGGTCGTTAAAGGTTATTAAAGGAATAATCTCCGATTGGTAAATTAACAAATCAATTATCAGCATTTAAAAGCCACAAGGTTCCAAAGTACTTCCCTTAACTCAATAATGGTTCCTCTATACCGTACCTACCAACCAGTAAAAAATAATAATAATAATAATAATAATAATAATAATAATAATAATAATAAAAATAATAATAATAATAATAGTAATAATAATAATCCTTCCAGGAAGCCCTCAACTTCCTTTAAAGGGTTTAAAGACAATACTACAATATCCCCCTAGACATCAATCAAATAAAATATTTCATGACCGAGAAGTTTCGACTTCTTAATTTCATTATTTTTTCAATAACCAAACATAACACCTTTAAAAATAAGAATAATTCTGCAAATAATTCTCTCTACTCCCCCGGTTAACATTAGAATGAAATGCTGATGACCTAGTATTTCCGACTTCTTATCTCACTAAATCTTTTTCAATTTATGAAAAAGCATAAATAAAAATATTACTTATTGAAAAAGAATAATAAAAAATATGAATTATTCTCTGAAGGGAAAATTCAAAAGCTCGTCCCGACCCCAATCTCTCTTTCTAAACTGTCTCGTTCATACGCATTTAAGCTTAGCCGTGTTTACCATTATATCGATGCCTGCTTATCTCTCTCTCTCTCTCTCTCTCTCTCTCTCTCTCTCTCTCTCTCTCTCTCTTGGCCCGTCCGTGGCACTCGCATCCGAATCGCCCAGTGAGTATATTTGGATTTCCCGAGATGCAGTTGAAGGTTTTAGGAAATGGAAAGGGGTTTGATATTGAACGGTGGAGAGGGAGGAGAAGGAGGAGGAGCAGGAGGAGGAGGAGGAGGAGGAGGAGGGGGGGAGGGGAGGGTGCCGGTGGTGATTCCACCGATATCCAGCAAGGCATTCAAGCTTTGAGAGTGAGACAGCCATTATGGGTGGCATCGTGATATCCCAGCATCCAACTCTACCACCCCCTTCCCCACCCCAAATCCAACCTCCCTCTCTCTCTCTCTCTCTCTCTCTCTCTCTCTCTCTCTCTCTCTCTCTCTCTCTTATATCGTGAATTTTCCACTCGTTAAGTCATAATATCATTTAATTTATAAGTGTAGAGCTAAAGAATATAATTGAATTTATAAGTGAACTCCCAAGAAATATAACTGAATTTATAAGTGTGGACCTAAAGAAGGCAGAGGTTAGATACACGATTTTATATGTGAGGACTTGAAACACAAATACTGCAGGAACACTCAATGGATGCACATTACTTTCAGACCGTTGTCATTGAATTTACTTCCAATGATTACTTCAGTCGTCCTCAGAATTTAAAAAAAAAAAAAAAAAAAAAACATGACTGGAACAGGATGGCAACAAATCATCAGATTTTCATCCATAGCGCCATCATCTAAATCAGAGGTTCTCAACCTGGGGGGGGGGGAGCCCCCTAAGGGGGCGTCAGCAATTTCCAGGGGGGCCGCGAGCCCTAGAGAAATATAAAAAATTCTCTAATTATATACCTTATTCTCTTAACAAGAGTCGCTAAGAAGCAGTGTCAAGTACCTCACTAATTCATTCCCACAAGAATAAAAACACCCCATCTCTTTCTTATTTTTTTTCATTTGCCTTTAAATCTGGAAGGGAATTTTACTCATAGATGCAAGGGGTGGGGACGTGGAGGGAAGGACCAACTAACTCTTAGAAGGGGCGTGGCAATAAAAAGGTTAAGAACCACTGATCTAAATCATCTGGTCTGCAGGGAGTTGCTGATATGAGAGTGCATACCTCTGCCAGTGCTAGACACTATGAACACGTATTCTCTATCACCCAAATCTGTTTAGTCTATAGTTTTAAAAGATACCTCAAGAATGGATAAACTGATTTTAACAAAAATTTGGAAACTGTGTATTTGAGTTGAGTTGAGCTGTATATAGAATTTAGGCGGAAGGCCAAGCACTGGGACCTATGAGGTCATTCAGCGATGAAATGGAAAGTGACAGCAAAAGGTTTGAAAACCTCGCAGTTGCGCTATGAATCAATTGCTAGGAGAGATTGGAAAGTAAGATGAAGAAAGAGAATATGAAAGGAGGCACAGTAAAAGGAATGAAAGGGGTTGCAGCAAGGGACTTAAGGGACGCTGCACAGAGCCTTTAGTAATGCCTACAGTACATCGCGTGAGGCGCACTGAAGGCACTATCCCACTACGGGGAACTGTGTATTTGGTGTTATTGATTTGACGTTGCTATATTTGCAACAAATATCTCAAGAATGGATAAACTGATTTTAACAAAAATTTGGGAACAGTGTATTTGGTGATAGTAATTTGGCGTCGCTTGAATAGCGAAATGTCTGCCCCAAAATTTAATAATATAATGAGGAGACGCGCCCATGAACGCTTTCAATACTTAAAATCAAAATACAGGTATGTTCCTTGGTCATCATGTAATCCTCCTTACAAATAAACCGACAGTATATCAAACTAAATAAACATATCTTCCGCCATCATTCTGTTTCTTGATCACCTAAGACCCCTAACAAAGAATTCTAAAATGGATCATCTAATGCTACAGCTCAGTGGCCATCGTAAATTTCAAGCTACCGCAGGAGGAAGCAATTGCCAGCTGTCTTCTGGATGCCCTTGGTGTAAATTCATGGGAATGTTTTTCCTCTTCTTCTTCTCTTAATCAGATACGAAATTTAATTGGAAAAAGAATCTTTCAGTTCTTTCACTCTCCTTCCTCATTTGCGCTAGAATTCATAATAATGCCGCATCTTATTTCCTTCTGGCTAGTACAGTTGGTAACGTGTTGGCCTCGTAGTCTCGGGGACCAGCGTTCGCTCCCCGTCAAGGAGCGGATAGTGAGGCTGTCTACTGGATGGTTACTGTCATGAGTGTCTACGTGGTGGGGGGTTGGGGTTACCCAGCTGACTTACGCCTGAGAGGCAACAGCCTGTGGGAGGACTGAAACCAACAACTCTAACATTGTGTTTTCGTTAATGGTAAACGATAGCCCTTAAGTAACGCATTTTGGAAGGTAAGTTTCGAACGTAAATACCAAAGAAAGATTTTACTTCACGTGAGACTTATAGCATGGAGATTAAGTGTGTGCCTCCAAACCAAGGTACAGTATTAATCAATAATTAGTTTTCGCAATTCAAGGTAGATTACCACAGAAGACCTTAATATCGTGAGGATTGTTTTTATTCTTTAAATTTTCCACAGTTCTAATATTGGTCTCCTGGTTGATCTTCATTATCTAAATTATATATTAAATTGTTAGACAAAAACTTGAGTTCTATAAAATCTCCTGCCTCTAATTTTTATATTAATCACTAGTACCATCGTTCAATTAGCTCCCTGTGGAAAAAAATTTTTTCTTCTATAATTCTGATCATCCTTTGTATTCAGATCTTTCCATATTATACCATATTACATTTAGTACTAGATATTCATTTAGTTCTATTAATTTTTCCTTTTTGTCATCGAGGTTCCACATCACAAAGTTTCAAGACGTTTTAGTACTATTGTGAAACAAATTGTGGAACGATCTTCGTAGTCTAGTAGCTGAATGGTTGAAACTCTGACGTTTCAACTTCAGAAGTTCCTCTTGGAAAAAATTTTTGCCGAGGAGACTGGCATGAGTTTCACTTACACAGTTTGTTTGTTATTTGTCTTACTTATTTTACTTTACTATTTATCTTGTCTCTTGTTTCTTATCTTGCTTATTTTACATGCCATTTGTTTTGTCTCTTGTTTTGTTATCTTATTCGTTTTGCTTTGCTAATATTCTCTCATATTTTATTCTTTAGTTCTGAATATCTCTTTTTTGTGGTCATTGGTTGCTTGGGCTTCTCTCATCCTGTTCCTCCAACTTGGATTGTAGCTAAGTTTGTAATAATAATAATAATAATAATAATAATAATAATAATAATAATAATAATAATAATAATAATAATAATAATAATAATAAATACTGCAGCGAAATGTTAACAGCTATATTTTATATTTCCTGCATACGACATTGTATATTCATATTAGTAAAACGTTCCCAAAGGTGGCTTATTAATTTTCTGGTGATAGAAATTCATTTCTCGGTCTAATGTGGTTCGGATTCCACAATAAGCTGTAGGTCCCGTTGCTAGGTAACCAACTGCTTCTTAGCCACGTAAAATAAGTCTAATCCTTCGGGCCAGCCCTCCCTAGGAGAGCTGTTAATCAGCTCAGTGGTCTGGTTAAACTAAGGTATACTTAACTTTCCCAAAGGTGGCTATATCATTCCAATCGTGAAATGAATATAAGACAATTATTACGCCATCTTTCTCCTACAGAGAAAGGAATCATTAGAAAAACAGAAAAACTCATTATATATTCAACTCTGCTGATGCAACCATAATTTTTTTAATGAAACGTGTTTACGAAAGGATCTCATTCCTGAATAATAAATGCAGTGAAATTATAATTGGAATATTCAATTGAAGCAAAAGGCCCAGCGCTGGTACTTGTGAGGTTATTCAGCACTGAAGGGGAAATTGAGAGTAGAAAGGTTTTAAAGGTGTAACAGGATGAAAAAACTAGGAAACCAAAGTAAGATGGAAGAAAGATAACATCGGAAGTACAGTAAAAGGAATGAAAGGGGTTGCAGCTAGGGGCCAAAAGGTTTTAAATCTGTAATAGGATGAAAACCTCGCAGTTGCACCAGGAGACAAATGTTAGGAGATTGTGGAAAGTAAGATGGAAAAAAGATAACATGAACGGAAGTACAGTAAAAGGAATGAAAGGGGTTGCAGCTAGGGGCCGAAAGGATGCTACAAAAACCCTCAAGTAATGCCTGCAGTGCACCGTTTTATGTGTACTGATGGCACTAAACCGCCCCCACCCCCCCACCACCCCGACGAGGTACAGTTGTTCATGATGAAAGTTATTCATTATTTGAGGAAGGTTAAGTAAGTAAGTAGTGTTTTCACGAACCTGTAAGGTATTGAGACTTCTTCTGAATGGAAATAAACTATATAATTACTAGTTCTATGACCTTACTAATTTTATGTGTTTTTTTATGTCATTTAATACAAGAAAAATTGTCATTGCAGACTTTTAATATACGCAACATACATTAAAATTTTAAGCTATTTAAATTTTTCTTACTGTCTTAGGAAGGATTTGTTGTAATAAGTTTCCCAATTGATAATTTATGTAACCCAGGCTGTCAACCCTGATTATTTATTTACATAAAGATAATTACAGTTGACTGTTTAATGGCGTCCATTATGAACCAGTAAACAACGGCGTCCCTACTGGATTCATATCCATACTTTTCTTTAAGTATTAGATTGACATTGTCACCGCATCTTGAATGTTGAAATATGTTCTTAAATAAAGATGTGCCGCATTTCCTGCTTTTAGCCCTCACTATTTTAATCATAACTGGTCTTACTGAGGAGAGAGAGAGAGAGAGAGAGAGAGAGAGAGAGAGAGAGAGAGAGAGAGAGAGAGTTTTTCTATCGCCTCGATGGCCTGGAACCATCTTAATCGTGATTGAATACGTTATTGAACACCAGAACAAAACCTCATGGACAGATTTTGGAACAATTTTAATATAACATTTTTTCAACAAATTGGGACCAGCAAGGCTGAACGGCCCACCTCCCAAAAGCTTAATGTCAACTAAAAAAAATTTAATTCCTCTTTTATCCTAAAATCTTATTGCTAGTTGTATGTCAGAAGATCCTCCTCAGACCGAATTTTCGTAGAATTCCACATTTAACATCTTGCATAATCATCCCAATGACATACAGACACACAAAGAAATAAACAGACCAATAAACAAAGAAACCGTAACACAAGCATATCCTACTTACAACTTCGTTGACGGAGGTAATTAATAACAAACAATATTTTTTTTTCACAAACGATATGCTCTGCTATCATCCTACTCATTTATCTCCCTTTAAGATAAAAGCCCTTGTAACTCTTCTCTTCTCCCCCCCCCCCCTCTCCCCAAAACCCCTCTCTCTCTCTCTCTCTCTCTCTCTCTCTCTCTTCTCGTAAATCACAGATATTAAATTTAGCAACATTTATTCTTCCCAGTTTCAGAGTCAGAACCATCCTTAATCTTTAAGTGAGCTGCAGAGGCCTTCGTGTCTCCAGAATATGGATGAGGTGGTGGTGCATATTTGATCTTGTGAGATTTGATACTACCTGTCCTCTGTAATTGATATCTTGTTGTCTGTTTCAAAACTTGCTGTTATGACTCATTCATCAACCTTGCGAATAACATCAAAAAGTATTATGTAGTTTTACAACTTTGGATTTTTTTAAATCAATAAGTAAGTTTCAGTTTTAATACTGGAAAAGTAACAACAAAGGCAACCCGCTCCCCCCCCCGCCTCCCCATCCATAAGGGAAGATCGTTCTCAAATAGAAAAAAGTATACCTAAAGTTCAACCAGACCACTGAGCTGATTAACAGCTCTCCTGGGGCTGGCCGTAAGGATTAGATTTATTTTACGTGGCTAAGAACCAATTGGTTACCTAGCAACGGGACATACAGTTTATTGTGGAATCCGTACCGTATTATAGCGAGAAATGAATTTCTGTCAACAGAAATAAATTCCTCTAATCCTTCATTGGCAGGTCGGAGAATCGAACTCGGGACCAGCGGAGTGCTATTTGAGAACGATACCTACCCGTCCAATGAGGAAAACTGTTCTCAAAGAGAAACTTCAGAAAAAATAATTGAGCTAACTTACATGAATAAAGTTAGTTTAAATTTGTATGGAAGTATGGTTATTATTTTACTGAAAGTAGACCTGCAATGTACAGAACAGCTTTAATGCAATCATGAGTAGTAAACAATGCTGAGAGGAAAGAATTCAAGTAGTAAAAAACGCAATATCTAAAGTGTTTAGAAAATTTGAAAGTCCTATGATGTTACGACTGGCTGTTGTATGAGAAAGTACTACTGACGCTGTTTTCTGAGAGTCTAGTAACATAAAGTAGAAAAATGGCTTATGATGCTTAAATCTAATAGGTGTGATGTAACATCCACGGTTCCTTTGATATGTAAGTGGTTAATTCGTTTTTAATATGACGAGAACCTGTGCGTCATAATCATGTAAATAATTCAGCAGTTCAGAGAACCGTAGCAGACTGAATTGATTGTGATCCGGTATAAGAGGAAGCATCGCTTATCAATTTCCTGTAGACTATTCATGCTATTATTAGTTTTTCCATATGTAATACTGAGAGAGAGAGAGAGAGAGAGAGAGAGAGAGAGAGAGAGAGAGAGAGAGAGAGAGAGAGAGAAAGCTTCAAATATATAAGAGACTTTGAAGTGTGTTATAAATAAAGATCACGTGGTATGCTAATGGATTTACGCATATGGCAGAGGGTATAAAATAATTACTGAGCGCGAGGTGATATTCAGATTATCAAGCTATTTATATATATATATATATATATATATATATATATATATATATATATATATATATATATATATATATATATATATATATATATATATATATATATATATATATATATATATATATATATATATATATATATATATATATATATATATATATATATATATATATATATATATATATATGTATGTGTGTATACATATATATCGTATATGTGTGTATATATATATATATATATATATATATATATATATATATATATATATATATATATATATATATATATATATATATATATATATATATATATATATATATATACAGTATATATATATATATATACCAATCGTTCTTTAGTGTCGCACAGTACCATATCCTGTGTTCCATGGCTCTCCATTGTCTTGGATTCGAGCTCCCTCGCTTAAAGGTTCACTCTTACATACTCCTCTTTCCTCTTCCTCTTATTTTTTGCTCAAAAAGTGTTGGGTAGGTTTGATAGAAGAGCCAAGGATGCTTGGTTGTTCACTAAGAGGTTGTCTCAGGCTTATCTTTTCTCTGCTGTCCTTCCTGTTGAAGGAGTGGCAAGCCTGGAGAGCACTTGGCTCTTCAAGGTGTGACGCCTCCACTACGTTAACCAGTTTTAACCAAAATTTTGTTATTCTTTCAAGGATTCTATTTATCTTTTTAGTTTATATGGTCAAGTTCATGCTCACATTGCTTTAATTGCCAAGTTCGCTTTCAGAGGCTTGACAACTTTTGTTTGTTTTACATTTTCGCTATTCAGACTTCAGTGGTACTATTGTCGACTGTCTTGTCATCATTGTGGTTAAGATATTGGGGATGTTGGCAACTCCATATATCACTAAACGGAGTGGCTGAATTTTGCTTCGTATTTATTCATTTAATTTTTGTTTATCGTGATGCCCGCTGATTATCTAGCCCTTAAGTTGACTGTAATTTCCTGTTCTCTTAGCTAGAATGGTTTATCTTGCACATCTGAAAGGACTGGTAATGGTAGTGCCTTGAAAGGTAACTGGGGGGAATGTTAGCTCCTGCCCTGTTGATTACTGCCCATTTCCAGTGACAGTAGCTGTTGATAGAAACTATAGTGACTACAGGAAATTTAATCTCTCTCTGATTATCATGAGGATAATTGTTTTTTGTCCACTAATCTTATTACTTTGTACAAAACCAGTGTGGTTTGTCTTTGAATACAGACTTGTTGTTTATGCGTCTGATGATAAACCATTTGCAGCAGTGCCTGCGTCTGTTAAATCCCTTAACAGAGATATGGCTAAAATTAGTTTACAGGGCAAAATAGGGAGATGGAATTAAAACCATTATAAAAGCCATTATGGTATTGTCGGCAGGTCTTGGATATTTTGCGCAGTGATGGTAAAACAACATCGCCTTGTGGCACACCCCTATTTACCGTACACACTACAAATCCATTTGACATACCTCATCAATAGTACCTCGGTACCTATTTTCGTTTTGAAAATATTTAAGTTAGGTTTAAATATTTTGCTGTTGGTCTCGTAGAAAGTGGGCAGAGATAGTAGAGAAGGTTTAGAGTGTAGCAGTTTAGAAATGTAAAGGTGCTTCGTACCCTCAAACTAGGCGCAAATACTTTGTTACTGAGCAGACTCTCATGGGTCTCTCTTCACAATTTATTTCTTCAGCTTACCTGTATTTCTGTGTGATTTCTCTACAAATCCATTTGACAGTAACTCATCAATAGTACCTTGGTACCTGGTTTCGTTTTGAAAATATTTAAGTTAGGTTTACATATTTTGCTGTTGGTCTCGTAGAAAGTGGGCAGAGATAGTAGAGGTGGTTTAGAATGTAGCAGTTTAGAAATGTAAAGGTGCTTCGTACCTTCAAACTAGGCGCAAATACTTTGTTACTGAGCAGACTCTCATGGGTCTCTCTTCACAATTTATTTCTTCAGCTTACTTGTATTTCTGTGTGATTTCCTCTGTTTCTTACTTTTGTATTTCATTTTCCATACTGGGATGGTTTAATCAAAAAAGACATGTGGCTTCCAGTACTGCTCTATTGTTTTCCAAGCCCTTCGTTGGCTAAGTCGGTTGAGCTTCGGACTGTCACTCGATGGGCCGGAGTTCAATTCCCCCGGCCGGCTGATGAAGAGTTAGAGGAATTTATTTCTGGTGATAGAAATTCATTTCTCGCTATAATGTGGTTCGGATTCCACAATAAGCTGTAGGTCCCGTTGCTAAGTAACCAATTGGTTCTTAGCCACGTAAATAAGTCTAATCCTTCGGGCCAGCCCTAGGAGAGCTGTTAATCAGCTCAGTGGTCTGGTAAAACTAAGGCATACTTAATCTTCATCTATTGTTTTCCTAACTGGCGTACTGCTTGGCTAATAAGGATTCAGTTGGTATTAACCTTCGTTGTCAGCAGATATTTTTTAGATGAAACTTATCAAGTTGGCTTATTTGTTCTTAGCATCTTCAATTAATGATAACATAAGGTTTTTAAATGTTAGGTTTTACTACAAAATGACTGTGTAACAATTACAATGTGGGCCGTCCAATTCTCTCTCTCTCTCTCTCTCTCTCTCTCTCTCTCTCTCTCTCTCTCTCTCTCTCTCTCTCTCTCACCAATACTTACTACTCTCAAGTAATTAAGTGCACGAGAGATTTCAGAGAACAAATCCCCGGATTAGCCCTTCTGCATTTCCAATTAATGCTTAGCTCTCGATATCTACTCTTGTCTCTTGTTCCCTAAACTTTGTTGCGAAACCGTTATTTATCAGCTTTGGTGAGACATACGATACCAGCATGGAAATATAATATATATATATAATATATATATATATATATATATATATATATATATATATATATATATATATATATTAACTTTATCACATACACAATTGTTCCGTGCATTAGTAGAATTACTAAAAGGACCTCATTCAAACTGGATGGTATCTAATGGAGTATTTATTCAGAAAAAGTTACAAGCTTTCTTGGACAAACAGTCCACATTATCAAGTATCCGTAATATATATATATATATATATATATATATATATATATATATATATATATATATATATATATATATATATATATATGTGTGTGTGTGTGTGTGTATGTATATATACACACACACATATATATATATATATATATATATATATATATATATATATATATATATATATATTTACGTGTGCTTACATATGTATATATACAGTATATATGTGTGCGCGCGCGCGCGCGTTTCTGTGTGTGTGTGTGTGTGTGTATGTGTGTGTGTTTATAATACCATTACGCCTTAAAGCCCACGAAAGGCAACAACCAGTGAAACGTTGAATTGCTTTGAATTACCGGATGCCCAAAATACCCATTAAAAACTCAAAGCAATTTGGGAGGTTTTATCTTAATTCCGTTGCCGCACAAAAGTAATACAGAATAATAAGAGTAAACTTAAATTACGAATATTGACAGTCCATACGAGAGGCTCCTTAAATCATAAGCACAGATAATACGATCTTCATCGCTTTCGAAACGAAAAATTGTAGTGTCAGCTATGACAGCTGCTACAGTTTTCAGTTTTCAAGATTCATAACATCAAGAAACCATCACAAAAGTAAATTTTATGAATGAAACAAAACCATCATTAATATCCATATTAACAAAGAGCACTTAGAAATGAATCAACTCCAACTTTTGAGCTTCAAATATAATGTTTAATGAAGGGTCGAGAACAACCATGTCAACATTTATCCATTTTCTCGTCATCCTTCCTCTCTCTCTCTCTCTCTCTCTCTCTCTCTCTCTCTCTCTCTCTCTCTCTCTCTCTCTCTCTCTCGCTTTAAATATGCTGTTCCATGAAGGGTCGAGAGTTACGAACATGTTCTGATTTTTCCATTATCCTCTCTCTCTCTCTCTCTCTCTCTCTCTCTCTCTCTCTCTCTCTCTCTCTCTCTGTGATTAGGTTTTATCGGATTACGTATCTGTTTCGTATTCAATAGAAGATAAAGCTAAATTGGAATTAATTTCGCTTTGACAATTATCAAAACCATCATTTCATCAATACACTTTCTGGTTTCCTTTATGAGCCAAGTGGATTGTTTTTGTATGAAAAGGGATTCTGCAACTGGTTTGCCTAATCTTGTTTAAAGTTTCTTGTGGGCCAATATGGGTATATTACTAAATCAGTTTTAAACAAATGCTTTCGACTCCATCTTCTTTCCTCATTTTCATTTTAGTAAATTAGACGGGATGGTAGTAGGGCTATTATTTTTTTTAATACAGTGTTATTAATTCCCAGTTTCCGAGGTAACTCTATTGGTTAAGTACTTTTAGGATTTTATGTATGTTAAATGACAAATGTTTGGGTTATAGGCAAACAGACAAACATTAATGGTGACTCATTTTCTTAGTGTTTGACTACAGCACAAATCATACCCAACTGTCAAATATCACAAGAAAAACATTTTGGTCCCAGTGCTTACCCTATGGGTTAGACCTGGGACTCCATTTCATTTTAACCCTTGGGGCCAGCTTTTGAGAGCTATTAATCAGCTCAGTGGTCTGGTTAAACTATTTTAATTATAATACTATACACTTTATGAAAGGACATCACTCATAGTCATTCCCAAGATTCCTTAATGTTCATTACAATAACTGTATAAACTTTGGAGTGGTCTGGTTTATGAGTACACGAGTGCAACTTCCTCTACTTTGTTGCGTTTTGCTTGATTGATTTTTGGAGTGGAATGGAATGGAATACAGACTTTAGGCCAAAGGCCAATTGATGGGACCTATGAGGACATTCAGCGCTGGAAGGGAAATTGAGAGGGTAGGTTTGAAAGGTATAAGAGGAGGAAAACCTCGCAGTTGCACTATGAATCAATTGTTATGGGTAGGTGGACAGTAAGAAGGAAGAAAGAGAATATGAATGGAGGTACGGCAAAAGGAATGAAAGGGGTTGCAGCTAGGTGCCGAAGGGACGCTGCAAAGTACCTTTAGTAATGCCTACAGTGTGCTCCGTGAGGTGCACTGACGGCACTAACCCCTTACAGGCTTTAATTTTTGGATGGTTGGTCATACCAAGGACTGCCTTACAATAAATGGTGCATAAGTAAAAAAAATATTTAACAACAACAATACGTCCTTTAAATTTGAATACCCTAATGGAAGTGCTTTCCTACAGGTTACTTTTACATACTTTTCAATAGTAACTACTAACTGAATTCACTATAAAATAACAAATAGTGAAAATTCGCTAAGCAGCATAACCGATATAAATGCTTTCCTTACCTTAATTTCTGAATGGACATTTGCGTACAATATGGAAATGTTTCGTCTAGTTTTAATGACAATTCTTTTCCTGTCCTCCAGTCTTTGACCTCCTAAAATTATGTTAGATACTCTTTTATAAAGTTTAAATGACAGAGAGAGAGAGAGAGAGAGAGAGAGAGAGAGAGAGAGAGAGAGAGAGAGAGAGAGAGAGAGAGAGAGAGAAACGGAAAATTTTTAGTAACTGAAATAGCAAGTCTTCTCTTTTCAAAGCTACTGCCATAAAAGTACGTAACTGCTGCAATTATAAGGAAAGTATCCAGCTAAAAAGACAAGGAGGATTTAAAATGAAATCAAAAGTTAGTTTTGAACCCCTCCTCCCCCACCCCTCCCACCCTCTCTCTCTCTCTCTCTCTCTCTCTCTCTCTCTCTCTCTCTCTCTCTCTTTTGGGATCTTTAAATGGGGCAAAGAGCAACTTCGCAATTTCGACTTCATACAGACCATCGGTAATATTTAAGTAGCTAGACGGGGAAAAGTGTTAAAAGACGAACTGTGGTCGGTATAAAACGAAATGATTACAACAGATTTCAAATGCAAGTAAAAAGAAAAATATTTCCTCATAGAGATGTTTTATAATTCCAATTTTCATTATAACCTTTCGTTCAGTAGGTGTTGATTATCTTAGTAACTAACATACTTCTTAGTAAGCGTTGCGTGAATTTGATTTCAAAACTTTTTCCCCAAATTAATGTACCGAATTGGAATTATGATGACCCAGGATGATAGGATTGTAGATTTTATGGGGCTAGTGACGGTTGACAAGAATGAAGTATTCGGTATTAACGATGTTAAGAACAAAAAATAAAACTGCAATAGCAGCAGTGATAGCATCGGAATTCATATCACTTTAATCATTGTCAGTAGCTGTAGTTGTAATAGTAGTAATAAAGCTCAAACGTCGATTCCAGCCTAAATGAATGATGATTTAACAAGTCAGTAATCAGAATGACCAAGACACTCCAGAAAAAAAAAATAATGTAACAAATGCGCCGAAGTTTCTTCGGCGCAATCGAGTTTTCTGTACAGCCGCTACAGCGTATAATCAAGGCCACCGAAAATAGGTCTATCTTTTGGTGGTCTCGGTATAATGCTGTATGAGCCGCGGCCCATGAAACTTTAACCACGGCCCGGTGGTGACCTTTCTTATATCGATTGTCAGAAGCACGATTATGGCTCACTTTAACTTTAAACAAAATAAAAAAAAAATGCTAAGGCTAGAGGGCTGCAATTTGGGATGTTTGATGGTTGGAGGGCGGATGATCAACATACCAATTTGTAGCCCTCTAGCCTCAGAAGTTTTTAAGATCTGATGTCGGACAGAAAAAGTGCGGACTGACAGACAAAACCGGCACAATAGTTTTCTTTTACGGAAAACTGAAAAAGATGGAAAGCGAAATAATAAATATTGACGAAATATCTGGAGCAAATGAATACTGACTTAGAGTAAAATGACGTTGTTTTAGCAAGCCTCAAATACTGTTCCATATGCAAGCATGAGGCATTCTGTATCTCATTTATAAGTCCCACAATTTAGTAAAAAATAAAAATTAATTCATTATTCTTATTAGTAATGACAGCCGAAAAAACTATGCAAACTATATAATTAATTTAGGAGTTTTTAAGGAGCTACCCAGGACAAATTTTTTTTAATGTAATGACGCATAGGGCGTCTTGTTAGGTTTCATTTAAATTATGATCAATATCTTGTCAGATATGGGAAGCAGTTTACTTTTTTAGTGGACGATGTGGCGAACATTGACATAATATTCATGGCATCTCAAAAATCTTGCCAAATCATAATAATATTTCAAATTATCATATTTCACCTGACAGCAGGATGAGCTTAATTTATGTAACCATTGACCTCAGCTTTCGCTAGTTAAAAACAAGGGTTACGACAACAATTAAATACATTTTTATGCAGTCAGAAAACGTCCGTAATGAAAGAAATAATTAGCCAACTGGATCCGAAAGAGAACAATCTAATCTACTTTGCGTTTGGAACCCATAGTTTTTTTAAAAGATTCCCTCAACCCGGAACCCCCAATAAAAAAAAATCTTAGTTCAAGGTTCAAAGGAAAAAACAATTGTATATAGAAAGGGGCGTTGTGGAAAAAGGTTTCCTCTTTCAACAGAGCAAATTCTTGAAAACCGATAGGTTTGTGAACCACAGAAGAAGAGGGCTGGGTTATAAACCATGTCGTAGTGGAGTACCCTTGGACATCAGTTTTTTTTTGTTAAGGCACGGAACTGTACTATACACGCTTCTTTCTTGTCGAGTCCAAATAACGTTATTAACGGCTGAAAAATATATTCCGAAATAGCAACGATCTATTCCATTTTTGCTTCGCCTATCTCGAGCTCACACTTCAGCCTCCGCATTCGACAGTAGTAGTCTTGTAGCGCGGTTCCTCACTTCTTCCCAGAGAGAGAGAGATACTTATTGAATGGCTTCAAATAACGTCAAGGGTGTGAGAGATAAACAGAATAATGATTGCAAAGCTATTGTATGCTCTGATCTGATATTGTCAAGTAGTGACAAGTGAAGACTTTGGAGTTATGAGTAAGCAGAAAAGGAAGAAGAACCGGTAACCTCGCTGTTGATGGTAACAGCACAAATATGTTAATGGATGGCGTTAACTTAATGTAGGTTCGGCTCCGAGTAAAAAGATACGGTCTAATAATGGTAACATTATGTTGTGTGATAGTTCTGATGCAGAAAGTCAGCTTAAATTTGGCGCAGGGGACGATGGAAGGAAAGTTCTGTATTTCCCTAGTAGCCTTGACATGGATCATAATCTTAAGTAGCAGTGGACTGTGAGGGTACATAAGAACACCCAGAATTTGAAGTTCTGTTCAAGGCAGGTAAAAATATAGGGCTTACATTACTGTTACAGATGAGAAGGCTGATTTGAAAGGAAAGTTAACTGCGGTTATAGTCTTTGATTTTCCGGTTTGCACGGATGAAGAGGTACTGCTGGCTGACAACTTGACAAGTGGTTTGTTTGGATTAAGCGGCGAAAGGTTAAGCAAGGCGGAGAGGTTATTTCCAAGACACAGGTGATTGACATTATCAGAGATGAAATTCCCGAGCATGTGTTTGTCCCATGCATTGGTTATATGAGTTCCCGTGTATAATGAACCACTTATTTTATGCTTTAAGTGTAGCCAAGTGGGGTCACAGGGCATTTAAGTGTCAAAATAACCATAGATGTAGGTACTAAATTGAACTGAATATAGAATTTAGGGCAAAGGTCAAGCACTGGGACCAATGAGATCATTCAGCGCTGAAACGGAATTGATGGTAAAAGGTTTGAAAGGTGTAACAGGAGGATAACGTCGCAGTTGCACTATGAATCAATTGTTAGGCGAGGGTGGAAAGTAAGAAAGAAGAAAGAGAAAATTGAATGAGGCACTGTAAAAAGCACGGAAGGGGTTGCAGCTAGGGAACGAAGGCACGCTGCAAAGAACCTTAAGTAATGCCTACAGTGTACCGTATGAGGTGCACTGACGGCGCTCTACGGCCCGTGGGGAGTTAGTATGATGGAACATTCTCTGGACACTAAACAATCGAGTAAGACAGTCACTTCTACTATCAGCGAGGGAACTTCGGAGAAAGAGAGACTTAGACGAAGTGGCATACCAGAAATTAACGGCCAAACTGTTTGTTCTCATTTGGAGAAAAATGGTACAGTGGCAGCTCTGCGAATGGAAATAAATAATCTAAAAAAAAACTGGTTATATCTACGCAAGTTCAAATTAATCAACTATCTAAAAAACATGTTAACGAGAAGCATGTTGATCCTCGAAGTGACGTTGAGGACGTTATAACCACTTATTCTGTGCTTGAGAGTAACGTTGAAGCTGGAATGAGCTCAGCAAGTTAAAGTGTTCTAGCTGATGTTTTAGTCAATAATAATATTGTTCGAAATGTGTCTTTCTTGGATGCTGTACTGAAATATATGGAAGCACCTGATGACGCTCTTAAAAGATATTGTTTTGTTTGTTAGAGATTTTAGGGAAAATGCGAGTAATAATGGCACCACCTAAACTAAAATGTTTATCCTGGAATGTAAACAGTTTACAGAGAAGGTCTACTCGCATGTTTTATCCCAAGACATTGATGTAATAACTTTGCAAGAGGTAGGAATCAATAGCATAGGTTTTCATTTACCTGGATATCAAAGTTTTGAGTTACCTACAGACCCTCTCAGCAACACTAGGGGGTTAACTACGTTTAGTAAGAACATCATTCGCGCTAAATTACAAACAGCCGTTACGGTTAATGGTACAGAGGTTTTAAATATCAATGTTCACATGAAGGATCCGGTAATAATATATTAATAATGTCTATATTCATTCTAATATGTTGAATTAGAAAATTTACCTCCCACTGTATTTAGTGAGCCATGTTTATCATTGGGCGATCTGAATTCACGTCATGAAAATCTAGGTACTGCTGGAAGCCAAAATAGAAATAGGTGTTCTTTGAATAATATACTGAATTCCATGGATAATGTTCGGGTTTTGGTTAAGAACGGACCCATTCCTATAAGGGGTGGAAGACTTGATTATGCTTTGCTTTTCAATATTGCAGAATATGAAGCAGATGCAATTGTTGTGGGTGAATTACTTAATCATTTTGGAATCTGTGCAACCGTAAATATAGGGAAATTAGCTTTTAACTTCTCTAGGAAAAAATATATTTTAAGGACACACGAAAAGGTTAAACTGATGAATAAATTCATGAATGGTACAAGGATTATAAGAGAGGAGAAGGACATGGTAATAAAAAATTTATTTTTTCCATGACCACCTCAGTGTTATTGATGATACTCTGCATACGGGTAAAGAAATTTATAGAAGAACCTAATGATCATCAAAATAGGGAGACTGAGTCAAATAGCTGAAGGAACGTCAGAAACAAGAATAGTGGTGAGAGGGAATTATTGGGACGGTTATCTGAAAGATATTTCTGTAACAATATCTCTAAGTATGGAATGAGGTTAAAAAGGTAAGAGGAGTTAAACGAAAAAATGTTGCTTATCCGGACCCTCAGGGTAAGACTGATTAACTAATGAAAAAGTGGTCTGATACTTCTAGTTTTAACAGCCTTCCTGTAAACACTCAGGTATGTTTGAAGAACAGGTCTCCTAGAAGGCAGCGTTTGGTGGAAATGCAAACATGAATAAGAGAGGAGACTTTGCCCTTTACTAGAAATGAATAGTGTGTGCTATCAAGCGAGGAAATTCTGCTGCCCTAGGTATGGATGGAGTAACATACATAATTGATTGCAATGGATGATAGTCCGCTATTGGATTCAATTTGTCCTATGCAAATGGCAGGTTATCTATAAAATGGAGCAACTTTAATAATTCCCGTCCCTAAAAGTAATGGAAAGTATCGGCCTATATCTGACAGTGCTTTTGCAAATTAATGGAGAGACTTGTTTTAAATAGGTTACTTTACGTAGTTGGAGAAAAGCAATCTGATAATTTGTTTGGTTTTAGAAAAAATAATAGTACAACGGTTTGTGTTATTAAAGTAGGGCTTTTGTATACTATAAGGCTACCTTTGATAGGGCAAATGGTGAGGTAATCCTAGAAGAACTGGTAAATAAAGGAGTGAAAGGTTTATTGTTGAAGTGAATGCAAAGCTATCTAACTGGGAAGGAAGCCCAAGTGTGGTTCCAAGGTCATGAATTTAAGGAAACGTTATTGGAGCTGGGTACACCACAAGGTGGAGTATTAAGCCCTACTTCGTTTAATGTATTGAAGGACAAAATTGCAAGCCTCACATTGCCAAGAGGTACTGATATTGCAATTCATGTTGATTTTCTTATACAATGTGATTCGTATACTACTTTGTCATTAAAAACGGCGGAGCTGCAAAACTTGTGTCTGCATATTGGTTAGGTTATAAATAAAAATAAGAGCAAAATACAGACTTGTAGACAAAAAAGTTCATTTTTACTTAATGGGAAGGTATTAGGGATAGTTAGTTGACGGTTTAAGTATCTCGGAATGTAAGTTTTAAAAAGACCATGTTCGAGATAAACTACGTTAGAAATCTTTGTCTGGCGAGACTTAATCCATTACAAGTGCTTGCAAACAGGGTTAATGGGGCAGGTATTCCGGTTTTAATGATGGTTTATATTAGTAAAGTGGGCTCAGTTGTCGATTATGCAGAGCATGTATTGCGAAGTTATTCGGAGAAGGTACTGAAGAAATTAGGGGTTACCCAAAAAAAAGCCATGCGTGTCATATTGGTATATGCAATGAGTGCCAGGATAGAATTAATGAGAATGGAATTAAATTTGCCTAGTGTAGTTGACCGTATTCGAGAAATTGTCTCTATTATTGTTGTTTGAATAATACGAGGGGAAAGTATGGGAATGATAATTGCCTAGTTACCAGGGAGGTTTAATGCTCCAATTCGAGCTAACAACTATTCACGGAAATTGTACAGAATTAAGTTATGATGTGAAGTACTGTGCTCAGTTGCCAAAGGTAGGCCTGTCAAGCCACGGTTGTGTACAAAGGTAGAGACGTGTACAAAGAAACTGGATTACAAAACGATTGAGTGTCATCCTAATGTTAAAACGGGTGTTCGTAAGATTATGTAATTTAATTTACAGAGATGTAATGTTTCTCATATATATTGTGTTGGGTCTGTTAATGGACTGAAGGCTGGATGTGGAGGTCTTACGAAAATTTGGTGATAATGCATTTACTGATGAAATTATTTCTAAACGAATTCAGGATAATAGCCCTAAAACAACAGCCTAGTTACCTGCAATTCACGAAGGACTGAAAATTGTCGCAGGAAAAAATTGAGATGTGTATATTTTTGTAGATTCCCAGGGCGCTTCTCTTGCATCAAATTGTAAAGATCCTTCTAATGCTGATTTGGTATACATATGTAAGGCTTTGATTTGAGATAGAACGAAGTGGTTTTTGTTAAATTTTACTGGATACTTTCTCATATAGGTATATATTTAAATGAAGTTGCTGACAAGAAACAAAAAATGCAACATGTAAAACCTCTGTTGACATTGTTAATGAAAGTTTTCGTCAAACAGAGAGGGTTTATTAAGACACTGGAGAGCTGCGTGGGAGACTGATAATACGGAAAGGATTTTAGCAGGCGGCACATAGTATTAGGCATTATTTGTATGTCTCTGGAAATACCCATACTACATATGGCAAAACTTTCTAAAATGACATTTATAATGGGTTAAGGTTTAAGATGTAAGTATTCATGGGAATATGTTAATGGTAATTTCTCATGTAAATTATGTAACAAGCCAAATTATCATCCATTGTCATTATGTATTTATATTGTACTGAACTTTCAGAATTTAGGGATAGAAGTGTTGACACAGTTCCAGAGGAGGTGTTTTATTTGCTTAACAATAATATGGTTCCAAGAAATATGAAGTAGTTTGCCAATTTCTATTGGAACATGTAATTTTGGAAGGTGAATGATGTGTTAAAATATTTTGGAGGGTGTACCAGCGTGCTTATACACCCCATTTTATGTATATGTATGTCAATAAATCGTTTTAATTAAATTGAATTTCGTTCTTTACTGCTCTACTTGCAAGTAGTTTTAAGAATTTATTACTTTCATTCAACTCAAGTGCTAACTTTCATTAATATACCATTTACCGTCATAAACTACCATCCATTTACAGTCAAAAATACTACTCGTGAACATAAAATTATTCCTGTTAATGTATTCGTCATCATCCATAACAAGCAATCGATACATTTAAAACTAATATAGCGAACGTTGTCACCATGAACTCTTAATAAAAGCATTCTTTTAGCCAAATATTAGAAACTTGTCCTTGTGGACAACTTCCAATGGAAAAAAAAATCAACAGAAATAGACCTATTGCTATTTCATTATATCTTGAGAATTTTACTTGATTATACAATGGAAAAATAAAAATCAACAAAGGGGTCTATTGCTATTTTATTATAACACCTTGAGAATTTTACTTTAAAATTATAAAAGCTTACTTTCGATACATATCTAAATCTTGGCAAAAGAAACCACTGATAAAAGCATATGAAGTGTGTGCTACCAAAACAACTTTGTCCCTGTCGACTTAACTTGCAATGAAAAAGATAAACTTTGCAATGAAAAAACAAACTATCCCAACAGAAAGTTATCTATTGCTATTTCATTATAATATCTTGAGAATTTTACTTTAAAATTATTAAGGCATACTTTCGATACATACCTAAATCTTAAAACATACTGATAAAAGGATTTGAAGTGTGTGCTAACAAAAAGCGCCAAAGTCAAAAAGGAAGTGGGTACTGAACAAATGCAAACAAGACTGCTGGACTGCTAAAAGTTCCTGGAAAAATACAACCACAAAACCAAGCGTGCCGAAAATAAATGCAAACAAGGTAAGAGGCCGCTGGTGCGGACACAAGTCAAGCGGCCAGAGATGCTAAGCAAACGACCATTCAAATCTGTACTTCAACGCTGCAGGAATACAACCGCAACTTTATATATTATAAAAATAGGTTTGTTTACTGTATCAGTACTATAACTAAATAGGTTCTTTGCTAAGCAAAGGACCATTATAATTTCCTTTTATGCTTCTTTAACGTCGCTGGTATATTATAAGAATAGGTTTGTTTACTGTATTATCACCACAGCTAAGCACAGGTTTGCTTATATTCGTGTTTTGGGTAAATATATAGGTCTGTTCAATGTATGATTGTGCAAATCTATCATGTAAAACTAATATTAACTAAATTGGCAATTACATTAATTCAATCTATATTTTACGTTAACACAATCTTTAACAATGTAAATTTCACGTTATATGTAAAAAGCAAAAGCATATTAAGTGGCATTTTATAAAATCCAAACATTTTATGAACTTAGGTTAATATACTTATTACATCCTCATAAAAATTTGACAAATTAAAATAATTTTAACTTAGGATAAAGCTGCAAAAAGAAAATAGAAGTAATGGTTAACTTACCTGTTAAATCTTTAGAACAAAAAAGTATGGATTCATAAATCAATTTAAAATGTAAGATAATTTTTAAAATTTAGCTAAAATCTGAAACATACCATGAAATATTACTATAAAAATTGCTATTTTTTCAATACAAATCGAAAATCATGGCACATAAAACCACTCGTAAAGCAACTGATCACTCCCAAGCAAGCAAGTGCAAGTTATGTAGTGGGCCAAGGTTACAGAACAACTGTAAACAAGTCAAGTGCTCGATGTACTTCAACGAATACAAGTACCACCATGGAATAAATTGGAAAACGACATTTGGGCCACAGGTCAAGCGCTGGGACCTGCAAGGCCATTCATCGCTGAAAATAATGCTGAAACAATTGGGAAGTAAGCTGGAATAAAGTACAACCCTGTGGCCAATTGTGCCGAAAAACTGCAAACAATTCAAGTGACCGGAGATATAAGCGTAAATTTCTGTAGCCAAACCTACTTAGCTAAAGACCAGTGAAATATGGTATTACCTCGTTAACGTTACTGGCATAAAGCCGGGTAACTTTGTATTAGAAAAGTTTTGTTTATTGTATTACAGTAGTACCACAGCTAAGCACAGGTTTGCAAAATGTTGTAGTGCTTTGGGTAAATATAGGCCTGCTCATTGTATGATTATCCAGATTTATCTGTTAATTATTGAAATCAAACAAAATAAGTTAATTCTACTTATGTAAAATTATGTAAAATTTACTAATATTTGGCAAAATAATTGCTTAATTCAATCTCACATACGTAACTAGAAGCTTTAATTCAATTGTGTTGTACACTGCCACAATCTTTAAAAATGCAGATGTTAAAATGTTAGAATCAAAACGATCCAGTTAAGTTGCATTTCATAAAAAATCAAGCAAGTCTAATAAAGTCACGGTAATTTTTACGTCCTCCAAACTTTTGAAAGTTAAATAATGAAAATATATGTAATACAGTTACATCTATGAATATTTAGTCAAAAAGTCGTAACTATAAAATTAAAATTTATCTTTAAAAATTTACAGTACCTAAAATTTGAACTAAATTTCATACGGTTAACAAGTTACGCTAATAGTTGTACAAACAAAAGCAATACTATTTCAAAATTAAATATGTTTAACATATCAAAATGGACAGTTACGTTAATGGGCAGTTACGTTACTTCTAACAAACTTAAACAAAATATTTAAGTCAAGTTACGTTAACTTTAGTAAATAAAAAATGTCTGGTCTTATGAACTCGTACCTGAAAGGGAACTTAGAATTAGTAAAAACCCCCCATGAACCTGCTCTGTAGGTCATAAGACCTACAGAACAGGGCATGGGAGGGGCCTCCACCCCTACAGGGGTACCGCCCCTGTAGGGGTGGAGGTAAAAAAAATTGAAGTTTGGTTGAAACAATCACTGTGAAAACTCACATTCAATTGTTACACCAAACTTCTGATTATCAAACCATACCTGGAGAGAGTGGTATCCCTTTCTTCACAAAAACATTTTGAGAAAAGCCATCTTGGTTTGGGAATATTAACTATATCTCATTTCTCTCAGGAGTTGTGAAGTCCCTCATGATTTCTTAATGTAGGGTTGAATTCAAGAACATCTGGAAATGGCAATGAATATTAAATTAGGTATTCAGAATTATTCTGCTTTCACTGATAAAGTTCAATTTTGAGGAAGTATAAATCACATTTTTTGATAAGGGCAAGAGCTGACACATTACTCAAAACTCAGCCATTATCAAACATCAAAGCACACAAGATAGACCACTAACCTTCACGGTACTAAAAGTTAGTCTTTAAAACTTTAAATCTGTTTCGCATAACACAAACATACAGCGCTGTACTGAAGAAAGGTTCTTAAGTTGTATTATTCACATCCTGAAAAAGTTTTTATTTGTAGTATGTTAACAGTGATAAAAGTATATAAAAAAAATACTGGCAGAATCCATTAACGCCCGTTGCTTGATGACATTGCCTACGCCTCAAAGTGTCAAGTTAAATGCAATATTTCCTGTTAAACACTAGTTATATCAAGATACCTTTACCACAAGGTAGTCTGGTTTGTTTAAGCTACATTAAACTGCATTCTTCGAGAGCTGTTATGAATTAAAACAAAAACTGACCTTATCATCAAATGACTTGAAATTTGGCAAATCTCAATCAACACTAACATAGCAGGAACAGCTTGGAATCAGCACATACACTCAAAAATTATATATAAATTTAAACTGCAAAGTCTAAAGACAAAATAACACAAACAAAACTTACCCCTTGTTCAGTACGGTGATTTCCCATACCTTCGCGTAGACCTTCATCGGGACCGTCGTACCACGGGCTACACAACCCTAGGCTTCCACCCACCTGAAGAAACACTTCCACGCGACTAATTTCCAATAGCGGCGAAGTCCGTAACAACGCCAGTATGTTCGTTTAAACAAGGGTACGAGACCTTTCACCGACGGCACCACCAAGGAATATATAGTCAGGACCTGTTTCTGTACAGCGGGAACGTTTTCTATTACTTTTGTTTGAGGGTAACTGAAAAGAATTATTGTTGTTCCCGCGCTGACTATTTGATTTTGGAATCTGTTCATTCCCAGTTCTTTGTTGGAATTAGTTTCTGTTTATTTTCCAAAACGATGGACAAAAGCCTTCAGTTTCAACAAATAGATGGTCACGATAGGAGAAGTATATTTTATGTGTTTTACTTCTCGATGTATAAAGTATTACTACTGCATTGTTTATTGTTACTAACATTTTTTTTCAATATTTGCTGAAATAATATCTTTTAATGGTTTTCTTGGGAATTTGAATAACATGACCCTAAAAAAACCTCCCTAAGAAGCTCTAAATGTTCCTCTGAAGGTGATCTTCAATCCAAATTAAGAGAGAGAGAAAGGGGGGAGGGGGAGGAAGGTGGAAAGGGAGACAGAGAAAAAGTTAACAGTAAAAAAATGTGATGATCTTCAAATGCATGAATTTAAAGATTGCTGAGTAAGGTCTGTTTTGACTCTGGTAAAGAGGCTATTGTGTCCGAGACAGTTTTGTCTGTATATGAACTGACTTCTATTATGGAAGTTTTCCACACATGACTTTCACACTTGGTTCAGCTATGAGAGAATAATCGTGATAGCAACTATTATCTTTTCTCTAGAGCCACCCTTGTTATTTTATACTTATTTTTCCCTGCCTAAACTAACAATCTTTAATTACCCGTCCAGCTTTCCTGCCCTGGTCTTTCTATGAATTTTACAGTTTCCTTTATTGCCTTTCCCTTTATATAAAACAGAAAAGTTATTTACTTTATCTGTCCCTCCCGATTCCTTCCATTATCGATAAAGAGGATCCTGGTCAGCCGCTGACAACATATCAGAGGAACTTACATTAAAACCGATTAATTCGTAAAACCCTTTAATAAGTCAGATTTTAAAAGGCATTCCTGCATCATTCAGCTCTACCTTTTATTTGCCATTTATATTCAAAACCCTTCACTCCATCTACAGGAGACTGGATTCTATTCAGACATCACTCACTCATTTGCATCGTTTATTCAAAATCCATTTGCTCATTAAGCTTTCTCTCTGCATTCAATTTTTGACTCCGTAAACCTTCCCATCCAAATTCACCTCCCTAACTTCCCATCAGCTCTCCCCTTTCCTCTCTGTCATATTTACTCCTTTGTTTTTCCTCTTGTATACTCCAGTGCAAACGCTGGTAAAGGATTCACGACGCTCAGGTGCTTTTTGACTTAAAAGTAGAAAATTAGATTAATCCGCTTACCTCAGGAAATGAGAGGCGTAATTCGCTTTCTTTAAGGCTTATTCTTGGTGAGTAACAAAGGCGTTTACCAAGAACAGAGTGAAGATGAAATTCATTTGACTAGAGTATTGTCTTTGAACTTAGTTCCCAAAATAGTGTAAGAAAGAACGAGGGTGGGGAGGTATTAACACACTTTACAACACCCAAGGTTTGTAGGTGAGATGGATACCTTCTTCTTTAGTAAGAAAGTGAAACCTCTGGCTGTGATGTCAGTTATTTCCTCGAATATTCAAGTAAATTTTACGCTCCAGCAAGAACATTTATGGATAGATAAGTATGTAAGAGGTACTTGAAAGTTACGAAAAAAAAAAAAAAAAAATATATATATATATATATATATATATATATATATATATATATATATGTGTGTGTGTGTGTGTGTGTATATATATATATATATATATATATATATATATATATATATATATATATATATATATATATATATGTGTGTGTGTGTGTGTGTGTGTGTGTGTGTGTATGTTACAAATACACCTTTATAAGGATCAAAACTACAAAAAGCAAAGACAATATTTTTTATAAACCATTAAGACATTTCTCGACTGAAGTAGTATTCGATGTTATCTTTACCATGATGTGTTCTAGAAAACTGACGCATTCATTTGTATTAATCCTTCAAATACAAAAATAAGCGTGGTAATTGTAGTTCTAACCTAACCTCAACCATTAATAATTTTAATCAGTATATACTACAGCTGTGTAACAAAGTAGAGACGCTGAGATTTCCTCTGATACTGTGTTTTGAGCTAGGTGAAATATCTGTTCATATAAACTGCCCACAATCAGGTCATTCCTTTTCTTGCTCATAAACCATCCTTATCGTAGGAATTTTACCCACAGTTTCGCTTTTTCCACGCTCGTCCACGTCTAACAACATAATTTGTCCAAATACTACTTTCTATTCCCAGAGCCAACATCGGTACAAAACCTATTTAATCAAAAACAAGTAAAGCTTCCGTAGACGGCATGGAATATTTATTGCAAGCTGAGTTGCTCCAAATGTGGAAGAAAACTTTTGATACCTGATGATTCTTAATAAATGGGTTATAACTTAAAATAATTCTTTCAAGATTAAGACAATTGAGGTTAATGAGTTAAGCAAACAAAAATCCGAGAGAGAGAGAGAGAGAGAGAGAGAGAGAGAGAGAGAGAGAGAGAGAGAGAGAGAGAGAGAGAGAGAGGATAATGAAAAGGAAACAATAGGAGTTACTCAACCTTGTGAACATCAAAGAATGGTACGGCATCTCTTTTAAAAGCCCAATTTGTACTTGATTGCCTCTTCCACTCCGATAACATTAAAGAACCGTTCGAGTTAGAAAATGTCCGACCAACCTCAGCACTTTGTCAGTTGTTAATGTTATTTGACGAATGGAAATGCCTTTGCTCACTGCAAGCAGGAAAATGCTAAAAATATTTCCAGAGTCAGGTTCGTCCCCATATGAGAATTTCGAAGGGGCTCCTCGATAGCAAGACAGATCTAATAGATAAAACTTAATGGAATTGACAACGTCGCGAGGAGATACTCTTTGGGGAGCGTTATTGTTAGGCGAGGTAAGAAAAAATGACTCTAACTTTGTAGTTCTGGGAATTGGAACGCGGTTCCTACTCTCGAGTCAACAAGATTGCTTTCTCTCTCTCTCTCTCTCTCTCTCTCTCTCTCTCTCTCTCTCTCTCTCTCTCTCTCTGACTTGAAAGGATAAGAAACGTAGGCATAGGAAAATAAATTAATACATGCATATATGAGAACGGGGTGTTTTCTTTCTATTTATTGATAAAAAATATTAATATTATTCTTCACTTACATTTTCATCATTGCTCAATGAAAAAAAAATTTTACATAAGTGAAGATGTTTTTAATCTGTCATAAAGTCGAGATATCAACTTATATCTCAATTGTTTTGCCGTTTAATGCTATAAAAAGCTGGCGTCCTGTGATTCCTTAAATTTTTCGAGCCCACGGGACGACTAGAAGAAGAACTTATCAACTAAAAATTCCCCTTCGGTAACATTTATGGAAATAAATTATTTCCGATGGTCAAAAGAAATGGAGACATTGGATATAAAAAGGACGTTTGTAGAGTAAAATGCTTATTTTATGCATCAGGGGGATGTGATAAAAAGTCATTTGTATATGTATGTATGTATGTATGTATACACATATGTATAGGGATTTATATATTTATATATATATATATATATATATATATATATATATATATATATATATCCAAATGGATATTTTTATATGAAATAAAGGAAACTTTGTAAAAGCTTAAAAAATCAGAATAATCACCACATTAATATTTAAGCAGTAGAAAACATTCCGACCATAAAAACAGCCTCCCCATTCTGCTCCATTCACATACATCAGCAGAATGTTTATTCCTATTACGCCAAACAAAGGACGAACCAACATAAAGGGAAACGAAAAGCAAGCACCTATATTTCATGATTTTACATCTACGCTTTAATGCTATAAAGGAGAGTTGGTTCAAGATTTCCTTTGATTACTTAAATTTTTCCTACCTCGGTGGAGCAAATGACCTAGAAGAAGAAATATATTAATAAATCTTCAAAAATGGCGATACTTCTATCTTTTGAAAGAAACGTGTTTGCAAGTTTCGGGAATGGGGTCAAAAGGAAATGAACGCAGACATGACTGAAATAATGAAAATAAACAGAGATACCAGACGTTTCACGGGAATACCTCGGAGAGTAAATATATCTTATTTTCTTGCTGTAAAAAAAGGGGGAAAGAAGTTTTCTATTTAATGTAAAGTTATGTCCAAAACAAATAGTTTTGAGGTTCAGTTTAAATGTATTTTTCTTGAGAAACATTATTTATCTCCTTATAAGCAGAGGGATTTACACTGAGGTTTGCTTATTTTGTCGTGCCTTTGTCTTTAATTCACAAAAAAAGATTTATTGGAAACTTTTTTTTCAGTAAATGTTAATTTCTCCAAATGGACCTATTTTTTTTTACTATGAAAAAAAGGAAACTTTCGTAAAAGAAATAGAGAATAAATTTGTTAATCAATAATATCCACGATAATGGTGCCTTGGCCTTTTTTTTTTTTAAACTCACCGGAGGTAACAAGGCTAAGCATTCCGACCATAAAAAGTCCGATCTCCTCCCAAATGACATTCTTATTTCTCCCAAAATGTTTCGCTCTCTGTCATTCATGAGAGCCACCTTTAGGCAAATTATTTTGTTAAGGATCTTCGCAAAAGTATTTTGGCTAATTCTCTGCCAAACAAAAGGACGAACCAACATAAAGGGAAACGAAAAGCAAGCGAAACCAATAGTATAGCACCCTTCGTGGTTCAACCATCGTAAAAGTGAACTCACTGTGTATAAAAATTAAAAAAAAAATAAACAGCAATTATTTTTAGGTCTAGTACTGACCACGGTTACCTGGGCTTACAACAATTCAAAAGTAAATAAACACGAAAAATGGGTTCCCCAAATCCCATGTCTGTAACTGTCAAAGGTTGAACCTTGGAACTAGCTGATTAGCAAAACAAAGCTAAGTCGAGCCAGAATCGTAATCCTATTGAACTGTAGGGTAAAGTCAGATGAGAAAACGAGTACTGTTAGTCTTTCCTGCCACCACCAGTGAAGATGATTGCTTCAAACTTATGAAGTTACCTTGTTCTCACCTACCAGCCATGTCCCACTGCGAAGTTGGAGGACTGTCGTGTGTCCCAGAAGCATGACTGGGTTCCTTTCTTTTCTTTCTCTTTTTTTCGTGAGGGGGTGGGAAAGGGGGGGCAAAGGGGGAGATAATTCCAAGGATTTGAGAAACCTCCTTGAATGCTGTACTACTTCATATTTGTTGCCAAGAGTGCCTTGTATTGGGGAATTATATCTTTGAGCAGCTGAGCTAAGAGCTGTAAGTTTAAAGTAGTTTATTCACTAAGGCAATTTTTATTCGCTTGATGCTGGACAAGGGTAGGAAAGATCCGCGCAATTACCTGTCTAGTTCCAGACTACTGTCTGATGGATTATAATGCAATGTCATCATCATTGTTTACTGAGACCATAATTTTGGAAAGCTGGGGGCCTCTTAGTTCGGGAACTTGACATCTATAATAATCAGCACCCTGCTAAAAACTATATCCTTGGTTGTATTTACTTGTTTTAATGTATTAATGTCGTTTTTAGCCTGACAGTTTAGAGCTACAAAGGATTATTCATGAGTCTCCCAATATCTGCAGAATGAACAGAACATATGGTATTACTGACGCCTTCCTCAGATTGCTTGTATACATACATACATACATACATACATACATATACTTATTTGTTTATTTATATATATTATATTTATATATATGTGTGTGTGTATATATGTATATATATATATATATATATATATATATATATATATATATATATATATATATATATATATATATATATATATATATGCAGAGAGAGAGAGAGAGAGAGAGAGAGAGACTGTTCAGAATGGGCATTTTTTCATTTTAACAACTGTTATTATGATTCACACTGTCGCAGTTACATATCCATTTCTCACAAGAAATACTCCGGCAATGAAATCTCTTTATCACCTCTCGTGGACCATGCCTCTAGAATTAGCGCGATTTTTCGCTCAGTGAGCCATCAACGCCTACAATCTATTTAAATGCAAAATTGTGAAACCACTGGAGCCAGAAAACAAATGTTCACACATTTCAGAATGAATTGCGGGAAAGTCTGTCTGTCTGTGCTGTGGATGTTGATGATCATGTGTTAAAAAGAATGTGTAATTTTACGTTTAACTGTTGTTAACAGCAGAATAAATTTTTAAACCTTCTATCAAAAATTTATATTTATGTATTTCTCTTTACTACTATTTTTCTCCTCCTTCAAACGTAGGCATTTCATTCATTGGAAGCTTTCTTGGCAGGCCAATGTTCTTTACTGGTTTGTTCCATATGAATGTTTCTCAATTATTATTGTTATCATTAATATTACTATTATTATTGAAAGGACATACATTAAGGACAAGAAAGAAAAGTTAACCAAAGCAATAGATATTGGTGGTCTTATTTTCCTTTTCAGGTCAGATGTTACCGCCAGTTGATGATAAACTGGCACTAATTATGGAGTTAATTTAGGACCTCTCTCTCTCTCTCTCTCTCTCTCTCTCTCTCTCTCTCTCTCTCTCTCTCTCTCTCTCTCTCTCTAACTGGTGTTTTTGTAAGGGTGATATGCGCATCTCACAATTTATATTTTTATGTAGGGTATGATGGAAATTCTGGTAAATTTGATAAGTTTTTCGGTAGAGTGGACACTTGAGGGTAAACAGGTGATAAGTACTCTCTCTCTCTCTCTCTCTCTCTCTCTCTCTCTCTCTCTCTCTCTCTCTCTCTCTCTCTCTCTCTCTCACAGGAACTTCCTGAACGTTAATAAAGAGTAGACATGACCATTTTTAATAACAGATAACCATCATCAAAGTATTTAGACTATATAATATAACTTCTTTATTCATTTCACAATTATTTTCCTTGAAGTTTAAAAAAATGGAATAGTTATGAACATTTTTAATAACAGACAATCATCATCAAACTGAAATATACTGAAAATAACTGCATGTTGTAAAGTATTAAGAAAAAGTATAATATAACTTCTTCATTCATATCACGTTTACTTTAATTCCATTGTCATTTTTGCCCGAAAAGATTTGCGAAAAAATAAGGAAAAAAAAAGACTTATTACACGATTTTTTCTTTTGTGCCCAAAAGATTCTGAGGAAAAATAAGGAAAAACTAAGACTTATCATACGATTTTTATCTTTTTTTTTTCCGAAAAGATTTGCGAAAAAAATAAGTAAAAAATAAGACCTATTAAACGATTTTTATCTTTCGTGCCCAAAAGATTCTGAGGAAAAATAAGGAAAAAGAAGACTTATTATGCGATTTCCAAGTGGAAAAGGAAAAGAGTTCCTTCATAACTGCTTTCCTTAATAATATTGACGAATTCTTGCTGAAATCTATTTGCCCCAAAACCAAAAGCCGGATGGTCTGCAACATAATTGCTGATTTTCAAAACTATGATCTTTTCGGCCGCCGAAGTTCCATTTTCTGTTTTAATGGCTTTAATCTTTTAGACGTGAATTACGAAACCGAAACGACACAAATTGCGGATCGGAAATGTTTTTGATATCAATTAACAAAATGGAAAATAAAAGTTAACAGGTTTGGGAAACTGTTCATACTGGAAGTCATTACTGTTAGATGTTCATATTGCTTTTGCAATCATGAAATTGTAAAACAGCTTGAATTCTGTTGTCTCATACACATTAATGAGTGATTTTTGGCCAACGAGATTAGTTACTATCGAACGTCTGCCATTAGAGAGATTATTCTGGGGCCCATTCAGACGCATCTTTCTGTCTACGCCTACTATGTATAGTCTCGCATATTTTTCTTGCCCCCGCCCCCCCGCCCAGCTGTGCATCCATCTTCCCCTCTCTCAGTCCATCCATCCAACCCCCTCCCCTCC
>NC_089762.1:32055890-32103390 GCF_040412425.1 Macrobrachium rosenbergii | reverse complement strand
GAGAGACCTCTTAGATACAGGTTCTATGAAAGTGTAATATTTGGCATGCCATATATCAATGGTAAAGTGAACTATTTTGTGTAGCTTAATGTAAGAGGAACACGAAAGTTAGAGAGGCGGTCATCAACATACAAAATCGGTAGGGTTACTGTTTGTACCAATAGTACTGAAAGTCATGTGCAATCACTTTGGTATTATTATAGATCCACTAAACCAAAGTAGGTTTTTGTGCGGACAACGATGAGTTTAAGGCGGTTTTTGGTCATAGAGTAAGTAAAACTTAGTCTGTATGGAATTGTAAGAAAAAAGTAGGCTTGAGTTTGCAATTTCCAAAGTAGTTTTTCTAGCCAGAACTTCGTAAAACTACATGATTTCCAAGTCAGTTTTTCGGGTTTCGTGAAGTCCTAAAAACGCCTAAAGTAATTTTCCAGCCCAGCGCTTATTTTATAGGAGACAGCTCTTTCCTAAAATATCACAAAATAGAAATCAAAACTATAAACTTTTTTAAAAATTAACTTTAAATCATTATGACTGACCGGCTTATGGACCTTTGTGTTTCGAAACTGCTCAACTATGAATCTAAAATAGTTTTACAGAGTAGTTAAAAACAGATTAAATGTGCTATTTGTGGTTGCATTTCACTCGTCCCACCATGCTCTAGTTCGTCAGTTTAAGACTGTATAAATTACCCTTAAACGTAAATTGTACATGACTCAGATTTGTTAAAACCACCCTTTACCATTTTCTCATTTTGACATGTTACTGGAAATAAAATCATTTTGATGTAACAATTGCGTGTTACTGGCGACCTTTCCTAAGTTATGCTATTGTATATATATATATATATATATATATATATATGTGTGTGTGTGTGTGTGTGTGTATACGTGCGTGTGTGTATGGGTGTATGTATGTATGTATGTACTAGGTATATGTACATTTATTTATACTTGTATGTGTTCATTAAAATCAACGTTACCTCAGAGTTAATTAACATGTGATAATTAGTTGTTAATTTCATTACGTTTCCCTTCCTTCATTAGTCAACGTTAAGGGGAAAACTCTAAACTCCTGGAGCGCGACTGAATTCATTTAAATGAGAGACATTAATCAACTTCGAAATCAGAGCATCGGTGCCAATTTCTCTCGCGATGAACGAGTCCGGATTCTGAGACGGGGAAATTGGACTCAGTCTGGACTTTGCCTCATTTCTCAGTAATTGTTGGTTTCATATCTTCCGGGAGATAAGTTTATGAGTTCTAAAAGGAAAATAAGTTCTTTTTTATATAAATGGCAATAATACAACGCATATGTACTTGTCAGTAAGAGACAACGAAAAAAATATCATGTATGTAGTTTGTGAAAGAGTTTTTTTAATAATCCCATTATAAAAGAGGTTAAGTTTACTTATTTTACAAGGTTTACATAATTGCAACCTTGTGCAGTCGTTGCTTAGCAGAAAGTAATAAATAATAAAAAGTAATAAATTAATTCAATTGAATGATGTAATAAATTAAACGACAAAATTCCCATGCGCATTGAACTTTGAAAACTAAGGTTATCAATGTATGTATGTAGTTCCTTAAAGAATTTGCTAAAATGCCATTCAAAAAGATGTTAAGTTTTACATATTTTACACATTTTACATATCTTACTTGTGAACAGTTGTTGCTAATTAGAAAATAATTATTTAGTATATAATAAGTTAATAATTTAGTCATTATAAAAACAGAGTTCCCTTCCGCACTGGACTTTGAAAACCCGGCTCATCAATCTTCGTTTGGTGAGAAAGCTTGCCATTACTACCCATGTATGGGATAGAGGAAGGACAGGATGATGATTGATTGACTGATTCAGTCCCTTGAATTAGCTTTTATATATCCTGTTGGAAAACTCAAATATTTAACCAACAAAATTTTATCATGTTTAAAATTATTCACTTCACAAAGTTCATGCACTGAAAATCATAAATTCATTTAAAAATTACAAGAGCAGATTATTTTAAAACAAATTTTTATCTTGTAGAGAAAGTTTCTGTCATAAAGTTTGAGAAACAGGTTTTATACAAAGAACGCTTCAAACATGATGTAGAGAGCATAAATATTCTCATATATCCTCAGTACAACTAAATTAAATATTCATTACAAAACTTTTTTTTTAAAACATGATGTTTCCCTGATGTTTATATGGAAAATCTCTTTTCTTAAAACTTGTATATAATAGGATATATATATATATATATATATATATATATATATATATATATATATATATATATATATATATATATATATATATATATATATATATATATATATATATATATATATATATATATATATATATATATATATATATATATATATATATATATATATACATATATCATCACGCTCTTATCACTTCAGCTTGAAACGGGTTAGTGAAAATCGGCGAAATATGTCCCATGTATATGCAGAGGAGTCCGCGATTGCTATTTCTTGCCAGTATTTACTGTGTCCTTTGAAGCCCTTTGAAGTCCTTTGAAGAAAGGCATGTCCAAGGAAAAAGTCACGACGGACAAAAATTATATTTGGAGTCCGGAAATTACATTTATTCCTCAGAGGAAATTTATCAGCATTTGGTTCGCGAACTTTACTTAATGGTGATTTTTCACGTTGAAATTTCGACAGCTTTTTCTGTAAAAGAAAATTATTGTGTCGGCTTTATATGTCCGTCCGCACTTTTTCTGTCCGCACTTTTTCCTGTCCGCCCCAGATCTTTTCTGTCAGCCAAATTGGTATGTTGATCAGATCTTCAAAAACCAGGTTGCAGGGCTCAATAGAGGGCTGCCAAATTGTGTATGTTGATCATCCACCACCAATCATCAAACATACCAGTTGCACCACCTAGATCTATTTTCGGTGGCCTTGATTATACGCTGTACAGAAAACTCGACGCATTTTTTACTTGTTTATTATTAGACCCAGGTCTTCATTACGAAACTCATTAATCTTCCCCAATCAAAAAACTTAATTAACATTATTTCTATAAACAGCTGGAAAAGGACAAGTTATTCGCAATCTAAACAAAGAGTAAAATTGACAGAAGATATAAAAAACGCAAGGACAATAAAATTACGAAAATAACGTAAAAAAATGATGGAAAAAAGAGAACAATAAAGAATGCAGCATTCTCATTTGAAAGCTTACAAATTATTCTCTCAACGTTAAGGGTTATGATCTTAACAGTTAGAAATTTTTACACCTCAATACCTTCTTTTTCATTTCCTCTTCGTTCCTTGAAATATAATTAAAATCTTAGTAAGAAATTTCATGACTGGAGAAGATTTGCCAGTTTCTTAGAATTTGTGATAGCAAATCATTCAAAATAGGTCTGTATAAGAATTTGAATTTTCAGTCACAGACACACAAACACACTCATATATATATATATATATATATATATATATATATATATATATATATATATATATATATATATATATATATATATATATATATATATATATATATATATATATATATATATATATATATATATATATATATATATATATATATATATATATATATATATATATATATATATATATGTGTGTGTGTGTGTGTGTGTATATGTATATATATATATATATACATATATACATATATATGTGTGTGAGTGTGTTTGTAAAACTGAATCACGAAAATATGGGACGTGATGAATATATAAATAATGACAAAATCCACGGAGGAAAGAGAAACAATGGAGTACTGCAAGACCTTTCAACTTCTTGCTAAGTGAAGGACAAGAAGTCGAAAGGCCTTGCAGTACTCCATTGTTTCTCTTTCCTTCGTGGATTTTGTCTTTATTTACATATTCATCACGTTCCATATTTTCGTGATTCAGTTATACAAACACACCCACACACACGTACACACACACATATAATGTATATATGTGTGTGCGTGTGTGTGTGTGTGTTTGTGTGTGTGAATGTGTGTGTGTGTATGTGTACACAGTAGTGGTACAAAACGAAGGACATCGAATCTTAAGTGGGAGATAAACGCTAAAATGATCCTGAAACCGAATCATTTGTGCAATGTTGAGTAAGACTCTAGTCCCGCCACTCACACCTGCATCTGATTCCACGAGTTAAAAAGACTGTTCTTAAAAAGAACTATACAAATGGACCAACAAGAGGAATGGTTCCCTGTCACTTTTTATAAAGACGTTTTCGTGGTCTATTCGCATAAAAGTTATAATCAGTAATATCGCAACGTCAAGTTGTTTACAGCCTCGTGGAAGTATGTTTGCTTGCTTGTTTATTTTTAGTCCCTCGTGTAAACTTTCATTTGATACACCAGGCAGTGTTTGTTTGGGTAACTTGATTTAAAGTTTCCTGCGTATTTTCGAATGGTTACGTCTTTATTTCTGTTATTAAAAACTTGTACACAAAAGTAGTAAATTCATCAAAACTAATTATCATAAATAAACGCACTCAAATATATATATATATATATATATATATATATATATATATATATATATATATATATATATATATATATATATATATATATATATATATATATATATATATATATATATATATATATATATATATATATATATATATATATATATATATATATATATATATATTCACGCACACGTGAATATATCACTCTCTTCTCACTTCAACTGGAAACGGGTTAGTGAAAATCGCCGAGATATGTCCGACATATATGCAAACGAAGTCCACGATTGCTTTTCCTTGCCGGTATTTACTGTGTCCTTTGAAGTCATTTGAAGTCCTTTGAAGTCAGGGATGTCAAAGGCAAAAATCAGGACCGACAAATATTATATCTGGAGTGCGAAAATTTTATCTATTCCTCGAAAGAAATTTATTCGCATAAAGTTCGCGAAGTTTATATAAATGGTGAATCTTCACGTTGAAATTTCGAGTTTTTTTATCCTTTCCATCTCAAAAAACTTAATTAATATAATTTCTACAATGGCCCTACAAAAGGAGGAGTTTAGACAATTTGAACAAAGCGTGAATTTAAAGATAGTGGGAAAAGAACCCTGGGGAAAAAAATATTACGAAAAAGACGTAAAAAATCAGAGAAAAAAAGAGAACACTTAAGAATGCCGTATTCTCATTTAAACACCTATAAAATTATTCTCTGAATGTTAAGTGCTATGGTTGTAAAAGTTAGAACCTTTCTACACCTTAGCACCTGTCCATCTCATTTCTGCTTTGTGTCCTTAACCTTGATTAAAAACCTCATTCACAATTTCATGTTAGTGAAACTTGCATTTATTATAAAGATTTTCTAAGAATTTCTTATAGAAAATTACTTGAACTACATCTGTTTCAGAACTGAACTACAGTATATACGCACGTCATATGTATGTATGTATGTATGTATGTATGTATGTATGTATGTATGTATGTATATATATATATATATATATATATATATATATATATATATATATATATATATATATATATATATATATATATATATATATATATATATATATTATATATATATATTTACTAAGGACCTCATTAAAACTGGATGGTATCTGTTTCCATGGATACTTGACAATGAGGACTGTTGGTCCTAGAAAGCTTGTAACTTTCCTTGAATAAATATCTCTGCTAGATACCATCCATATATATATATATATATATATATATATATATATATATATATATATATATATATATATATATATATATATATATATATATATATGTGTGTGTGTGTGTGTGTGTGTGTGTGTTTTGTCTATATATGTGTTTGTGTGTCTAAAAGAACAACTCGGATTGAATCAAAACAGGGAAAGATAACAATCAATAATTATTCGCATACTACAGCTTACCGCTGTAGTATACAAAATAGGTATTTGAAATAAGGAAGAGAATGGCTTTGATTTACAATCAAAATAAAACACTTGCTTTAGTGAACACTGTGACGACGTGACGCAAAAACGGGATATGAACGCTGGGGCTTTTCAAAACGAGCACCTTACACTAGACCTTGACTGTATGACATAAAAGCTCTAATGGAAGTTCCCTTTTGAAGTTATGGACGATGATCAAACAGGACAGAGTCCCATCCAGTTCATTACCATTTTTTCGGTGGCGGAAAACTTCCAGCCAAAGCAATTTTGGCTGAAAGGTAAAGATTCTGAGAAGACGCTGACATCCAGATGAGTGTTCAGTATTCCGGTGGTAGAACAAAGAGCAATTGCTGAGAAGGCAATAAAAGATGAGAGGAAGAAGGTAAAGACAATGATGCAAGAACAAAAGGTCTTACGAAGTCAATTTTATCACTATCTTCACAAAGAACGCTCCCGGCTTTCAGTAATCCCGAAGACATATACAGCAAAATCTAAGCTCATGAAGGCCAAGAGTTAAAATACTGGGAAGATAAGGATAATTATTCAGTTCTAGTAAATAATTCATCTACAAGTCTAAAACAAGAACGCGGACTGAATGAAAGTAGGAAAAATAATATACATTAACTATTTGCAAACTACAACCGTAAAGTTAAGTATACCTTAGTTTAACCAGACCACTGAGCTGATTAACAGCTCTCCTAGGGCTGGCCCGAAGGATTAGATTTATTTTACGTGGCTAAGAACCAATTGGTTACCTAGCAACGGGACCTACAGCTTATTGTGGAATCCGAACCACATTATGGCGAGAAATGAATTTCTATCACCAGAAATAAATTCCTCTAATTCTTCATTGGCCGGTCGGAGACTCGAACGTGGGCCAGCAGAGTGCTAGCCGAGGACGATAACCACCCGTCCAATGAGGAACTACAGTAAAGCAATGTGAAAAGAGTAAGAGAATGGTGGATGATCCTTTGTAACAGTGTTACACCCTTTTTTTAAAAGATAACAATGCAAGAAAAAACAGTATTATGAAGTCAATTTTAGTATTATCTCCACAAAGAACGTTCCACGGCTTTGTATAATCCCGGAGACGTACGCAGCAATCGCCAAGCTTATGACGGCCGAGGGTTAAAATACTGGAAAGATAATGATTCATTAATGATATTGGTAACATCTTTTTCTCCCCGCACAGAAAATCTATATCGACCTTCGATGCCTCCTTCCCATAATTCAAGATTATCGGTTGAAGACTTTGGCGACACATGCCCCTCCCCTCTAAAAATAAATCTCCCAAAATCAAAAACAAAAACACAGTAAGTAGAACAACGTACACAAAACCGATATTGTTTTTGAAGCAAGCTCGGCGGAGGAGTCCCATTAAAACAAGTGGGCTTCGCCTAGTTTCGTTAATGGAGGATTCTTTAATGGGAGAGTTGTTATGCTGGGAAACAATTTCTTGGTACAGTAAATTCCAATTACTTGACCTTGGAAAACATCGAGTCAAAATATAATTTTGTGAACATTGCCATTTCCTCGACGACAGTTCGTTTTTTTTTTTTTTTGGGGGGCGTGGTTGCAGTGGGAAGGACGCTGATGGGTAGCTGTATTGATTCTACATTTGGTATTAAATCTTACGTTTGTAAGTACACTCACACACACACACACACACAAATGTCTATCATACAGGATTTGCTAAGGGCCAAAAAATAAAAAACATCATCCATTATCTTTAATAGGAAAAGAGGATTGAGTTTGCAGTTTTAAGAAATGTTTGATTGAATACAAGATAGGAGATAAAGGTGTGTTATGTTTAGAAGGTTAGATGTATTGCTTATGTTTCTTATGTTAAGTATATGAAGAAACTAATATTGAAATTTCTTGCAAACAAAATCAATTATTCTTCCTTCTCCTGCATATTCTTTTTCATTATTTTGTGTTCATTATAAAGACTCTGTTGTGTTCTCAAACGTACCTCCCACAATGCGCTTCCTCAGCACACGCGACACTGCGTGTCTACCGATATAATCAGAAGTTTTATTTCCATGGTCATGAACGCAATAAATAGTTTTCCCCTTTACTCTCAAACTTCTCATACGATTATTTGAAAACAGGTACTTGATCCACACACCTTGCTTGTCTAAGCCCATTCTGCTCTTCCCCTTTCAGTTCTTTGGTTATTTGAGCTTTTCAGTCGAGAAACATGCCAAGTGCCACTTTTAAAATATAATAAATTAAATTTAAAAATACTTTGACCCAGGATGGCGCTTGGCATGTTTCTCGACTGATAGCCTCATTTTTCCTACTTTCTTAAGCCCCATTTTACAAAAATCTCTCCTTTATACTAAGCAATGTTTTGCCCAATAAATCTCAGTCACAAGTATCATATTAACCTCATGCAGTTACATTTATTTGGAAAGTTCTTATCTAGATTTACTTATGATGTCACAGTCGGCAATTCAATATAATTTTCACCACCGTCTCGGAGCAAATGGCTTTTAATCCCTTTAAGAATGGGCGCCTTTGCTATTCCACTATTTTTTCATTTTCCTTCCTATATCCTTCACAGTAACTTTCATGAATAGTTTTAAATATACACTAACCTCCCACTCTTTCATCGTTTAAATCCGCGTCTCTTCTATACTAATCTCTCAGCAACCCTTAGGAATACTCACTTAACAAGCATCCCTCTTTCAAGACGTAGCAATTCCCCTCAGGTATATAAAGGTCCGGGAAGTATATTGTTAAGAAAGACAGGATTATATAAAAAAGCTAGTCAATTTTACCAAGAGAATATTTTGAGATAGTTCAAGTATAAAGAGGTATGATCGTTATCAGGCTACCTCTGATTTCTTTTCATAGCAAGCAATGATGAAACTTGGATTGTGAAGGGATGTTATTCTGCTCTAGTCAGAGCCATCTGACGGGCTGAATGAAAAATAAACCAGAAAAAAATTACGTATCCTTTCACTTGCCATTTTCCCAGTATTAGAACTGTAGAATTTTTTTTTTTTACTCTTCGTTTTTCTACTTCAAAACGAGGTATATTCTTTCCGCCAAAAATGATTATAAAATGGAGGGGTCTTTTTCTCGGCAGGAAAAGTATCGAGTAATGAAGAGTCTTCTCTTAATTGGTTGTGAAGGTAAATTACAAAACAGTGGTCTCTGGAGGCAAAGGTCAATTATACTTGTGGAAGTATCGGTACGACCCTGAAGGGTTGACAATTATACTGGTGGAGAAGAAATGAAAGAAATTTTAATTACAGACATAAGGTGGCAAGTTTAACTTCTCGAAATAATTTTTTACTTTTTTATGAAAGGAATCTTTTGTACTTATAAAGACTGACGATTCCATTAATGAAAATCTTTAGTTTTAAGTTGATGTGCTTCAGTTCGAAAGATAACTCAGAAAAATGAAAGGAAACTCACCTTGAGGGGCCACATATTACAGATCATGAGTTTGAAATACAATACCTGTGTCGGTATTCTTTTCCAATACTGAGCACATAAGAATGACAGACTTATAATAATGTCGATATGTGAAATGAATATTTTTTTAGAACGTTTCACATAGTATAAGTAAAATGTATTCACCTCAAAGTCTGTAGTAGCGATAAATGAGATTCTGTCTACATTAACAAAACTATATTAACTTAGTAATTACTGTATGTTCAAAAGCTACTTTAAAAAGGCTGCAATTTTGACACCAGCAGTGATAATTTCTACCTAATTTTCTCCTGACAAGAAATCCAATTTAAAGGAATTTAGTATTATTAACACAAAACTCAATCTATTTCATTATCGTTTCTACCAAGACTGAAAAAAATAACCAAGAAAACGATCCCTGCTTTGAGGAAGAGAAAGAAATAAAAATAAGAAAATATAAAATACGTAAAAAAAGTAGCTAACGTCCAACTAAATGAAGCAACAGCCCTTCAACCTGGAACCGTGTTTTAGTGTCAAATGAAAACGAGTCCAAATGAGAACCCATTAAATCAGGGACGTCATTTAACTCGTCGAACATGGTCGCCAGATATTCAATTTGGGAAACAGGCGTCACTTCGGATACCAGTCACGAATATTCGGACGCCGACTGACTACGCATACGAATGAATCCTCTCCTTTTTTAGTTGTCTGTAAAAGCCAACTATTGAGATGGCTTTTTGTCTGTCCGTCCGCCCTCAGATCTTAAAACCTATTGAGGCTAGAGGGCTGCAAATTGGTATGTTGGTTATTCATCCTCCAATTATCAAACATACCAAATTACAGCCATTTAGCCTCAGTAGTTTTTATTTTATCTAAGGTTAAAGTTAGCCATGATCGTGCGTCAACAACGCAGGCCACCACTGGGCTGTGGCTGAAAGTTTTACGGGCCGCGGATGAGAGTTTCATGGGCCGTGACTGAGAGTTTCATACGGCATTATATGCTGTACAGAAAACTCGATTGCGCCGAAGCAACTTCGGCGCATTATTTACTTGTTTTATTTTGTCGTATAATGATGTTATTTATACGCGGTTTTGGGATAATAGGTATAATCTATTGAAGGGATTAGCGTCGTTATGATTTCCTTCAGTCAAGATAATTATGTACAGGATGAATAAAAGACTTTGCTACTGATGAGGGTCTGCTAATACAAGAGTGATGACTCAGTGTCAGATGCATCGGTTGATTATCATTTTTATTAATATGCAGAATGTGAAAAATGTCATAAGCATGATAAAAGAAAAATAAGCCTGCATTTCCTGGATAACAAAAACCTTCACACAACAGAAGCAGGGATACAAGGAAAAAGAGAAGGCTGAGAGAAGGTAGGTGCATTGATATGCACGTGAAAATGATAAAAAAGAAATACAAATATAATACAAATTAGCCTAATGCACAGATGCAGCACTTGATTTTGGGACTTGGAAGAAGTTTAGGGGACCCTTAAATTTACACACACCACATCAGTAGAACTGCAACGAGACTTTTCCACAGATTGTCATTTAAAGGGATTAAATGACTCAGGTTACTGAACAGTTTACTAACGTAGTATCTCAACATTTACCTAAAAATAAATGCTATCAATAAAAATGAAAAATAGTCACTGACAAGTATAACAAGTTTGACTTCGACGTATGTAAGATGATCATACGAGTATAAACTGAATTGAGTTCTTTGACCTTGATTTCATATCGTGTGATATTGTACTAAAAAGGGAGTGCATTTTAACCTAGGTAAAACTACGGACGCAGAAGAGAGACACCTTTTTATTTCATTCCCAACTTTAGACTCAAGTTTTCAAAGGAAACCACAACTGCACATTTTACTGACAAATGAAGCCTCAAACGCAACGGATTTGTCTATCATACAAGTATACCCACCTGACAAATCTTAATGTAAGTTTCTAACTGGATTTCTTCTATGCATGGGACGTAGGCTTAACTTCGATTGCTGTCAGGTTCCTGCTTCGGAAATTTATGTTTTGCCAATGGTCAAAGTAATCACCTCTCGTCCAAAACATAGTCACTGACATTTCTTTGCCTGTGTCACGAGCGACTCTTTTCAAAGAACCGTCATTCCGGGAGAATTTGAGTATTACTAAGATCGAAAATAAATATTACTTGGCAGCTATAACCTTTAAATAATTAGAAAGTGGCAAAAAAATGAAGGATATATCCTCTTCCCATCATGTGCAGATATGCTACCCAAATATTTAGGTTTTGACAGAATTAAGACAATCAATTGATGGTTCTGTTAACTGTAGCCAAAATAGTCTTCATCGAAAAATAAAAGTAATTATTACTGTGACACTGAAAATATACATAAAAACTAAGAATTGGTTAGCACAGAAACAATAAAAGTTCAAAGCGAAAAGTTATCGTGAATCTAGGCTTTATGGTATCACTAATATTTGCCGAACCGTCGATCATCTTCTATTTCGACACTTACACTATGTCCGAATAGTATTTTACTTTTATTTAGTTCATATTTCTTCTGTTCATGAAGGAGAGATAAATTTGCTGGAATGATGGAAATCAATACTGAAATATACGTGTTATATTTTCCCTTGTCGCCTATACATCGATGGTAAACATTCGCTAACACGAAAGGCCAAACGTAAAAATCGCGAAAGAATATTCATGAGCAGATGAAACTGAATATTAAATAAATAGAGGCATGAAAGAAAATCAACTGTGAATTTTATTCTCTCATATAGGAAAACTTGTGCATACATCAACCAGTTTGTGAAACCTAGATTCATGTATTTTATAACGAACTTGCAAATTAAAAACAGGTATAAATACACAGAAGTGGTAGGAAAACGTAGAAAAAAAAATGCTTAAGCTGAAATCCTTCTTTAAAAAGAAGTATCACAAATCCTTTAATAAGTTCCCGACGCTATACCAAAGATAAAACGCAGTCTGATCCTTTCAGATTACGAAAGAGAAGATTATTCTTCATTTTGACTGACGTTTTACTTTCTTCCCACTAATTCTATTCGGTTTGACTAACAGGGCAGAATAGAAAGCATTCAAAGCAAAAAAAACTGGAGGTTGTTTTTTTTATAAAAGACGGGTGTTTGTAAAGGGAATATGCAGACCAAGACCGAATGTCAGAATCCCAGTGAGGAACATTAAATAAATAAGTGAAAGATATGAACAGAAAATAGACTAAACAACTGAGCAGTAAAACAACAATAGAAAGTGTTCTTAAAAAAAAAATTGTAGAACAATCCCTTTTAGAACTGCTATTTGAAATTTAAGCCGCATTTGCCACCTACTTCCCCAACCTCTGATTGTTACTTCGGAAAGATTTCAAATGGTAAACGAAGAATCGAAAGCAACTTAAGAAGCCTTCTTGGAAGGGCCTCGAAGCCTCCTCGTTCAGCGATCTCTGTATAGAAATTGGGAAAACATTTCAAAGTAATCCTTTCTGTTTAGAATACCGAGTGAGCTTTGAATATATTGTAGGAGTTAAAAAAAAAAACTATCTGAATTTATTCTTTTCAAAATAAAATTTCCTGACTCCTGAGTGAAAAATTATCTGAGAAGGTATGTTGATTTAAAGTACTGTATTCTTTCAAGGTTTATATTCACTCGAATGATATTTTGAACTTCAAAGAGCCTTTTATAATTATTCTGAAGATGTTAACAAATAAAAGATAGACAAAAAATAAACTGGGAAAGTTTTTCATCAAACGGGAAACATTTTAACGCAGTATTTTTTCGCTGTTAGCTGTCGTATATATTTTCAGTTCAATACGTTTTCTGGTGCTTTCCTTGTGATTCAATAGTTTCTTTTTTATTAGTAATGATTTTCTCTACTCTTTTCTTTTTTTCTTTTTATTTATCTCATTTCTATTGAACTCTGTGTTCATTGCCTTCACATATAATTCACTCCTTACAGTGATTTTCCCACTGAATACTTTCCAAGTTTCAAATCGTCTTTGCTGAACTTGTCTTTTATAAATAAAATTCCGTATTACAAATGTTTTATTCTAGTTCTCTCACCCTAATTTTTTCCAGTATTTACTAGCATCTAAAATTTCTATTAAGACATTACTTTCCAAGTTTCAAATCGTCTTTGCTGAACTTGTCTTTTATAAATAAAATTCCGTGTTACAAATGTCTTATTTTAGTTCTCTCACCCTAATTTTTTTCATTATTTACTAGCACCTAAAATTTCTATTAAGACATTTCTTAATTTTTCCATTATTTACTAGCACCTAAAATTTCTATTAAGACATTTCTTAAGTTTCCTGTAGGGCAAGGAAAAACTAAATAAGTAAACATTTCTAAACTGAGTGTGCGTCAATATGAAACTGAGCATACATGTATAAGCGTTTTGCGCTTGTGACATGTTTAATTCTGTATACATGCTTAAAGAACTGTCGTTTTCCTCACTGCCTAATACTCACAGAAAATGAAGAATAGTTTTCACTTGATTTTCATTCCTAATATAATATAACTTTTTTTTTTTTTTTTTTTTTTTTTTTTTTTTTTGCTGTATGACATATGAACAAGAAAGTTTGCACCCACCTCAGCCTAAATGAAGCTGTACTTGCGAGGTCCAGAACCGTCACCGGGACCCTGAGGCCATCCTCGCCTCAAAACAAAAATTCACATGACGCACCGAGACACAGGAAACACAGATCCAGCGCTCCTGATTCAAACGATCTTTTATGCATTTTTCAGTAGACACTTTATGTCCTCGTCAGAAGTGTAATTACTAATGTATGTAAGGCATTGCAAGCTTTCTAATTTGTATACAGAATTGTTAACCATTCTTCAGGTATGAGGAAACGCATCTGACTGTATATAGACGTCCCTTCATTTTCCTCTCATGTCAAATGCTACTTTTCCTCTCGCAAGAGTTCTTGACCCCTCAGAGATTTTGTGTCAATACCTTACGGGTTGCTCTATGAGCAAGAGCCCGTGCTGGCATAAAGCCATCTTAATAAAAAAAAACAACAAACAAGTGTCAGTAAATTAGAATACCTTGAACCTGCCTCTTACTCGCCGCCTCGTTATAACTGAAATGAAGCATTCATTCACAAATTCCCTAACCCTGTTTAAAACATTGATTGCATCATTAACTTAAGATACTCTCCTTCTCAAGGCTAATTGATTTTAGCATCCACTTATCTGATTTCTCCTTGGTTATGTTCTGATAATGCTGTATAATTCTTACCAACGATGAAATGATGACTGGCTCCCTAATTTGTGATATTTGCTCTCTCTCTCTCTCTCTCTCTCTCTCTCTCTCTCTCTCTCTCTCTCTCTCTCTCTCTCTCTCTCTCTCTCTCTCTCTCTCTCTCTCTCTGCATTATGGATGACCTAGTTAACCAAACATTATTATTCTCCCCAAAGCGCAACGGGGCTACAGCCGTATGCAAACAGCATTTACCGAGTTACTGGAGTTCTTGGGAAAAGCATCGCTGACGATGTTGTCTTTGGGGGAAAAAGTCTTTATAAAAGTTTTATTTCTTTCTGAGTTTTTTTATGAAACAAAAGACTTTGTACACCAGACGTTTCTAAAGTAGGTTTACACTTGCTTCCTGGGGCACTCTGAGAATTGTAGATGAATTTTGATGAAAATACTCTGTCAGTCGGAGTGTCTGTCTGTTATTTATATAATTTTTTTTTTTTTTTTTGCACTTACTTCGTCGTTCGTAAATGTTTTATCTCGTATCCCTATTTAACTGCCAGTTTAATCACTCGTAGCAAAATCTGGTAAGCCCTTTAACGTAGAAAAGCAGAACAAATTTTGATTATTGCGGAGTACAAACTTTCCTTTACTGCTTTTTGAACGATGTACACATCTATAGCGTTAAGATCGGAACTCGCGTCTTTCGCAGTATGTTACGGATAATCTCTAAATCCTTATTTGATTATTCAGCCTTGAAATACTGTAGTTATTCAGATGACTAGTAACAAACATGTAGTGGAAAACCGCCCTGTAATCGTATCGTATGGTTAAAAAATGACAAGATTACTACTTGGCAGACAAGGAAACAGAAAACAGGTTGGAAGCCCTAAAATCCCTCGGGCATCAGAAAAGAAGTCTCATCAGGGTAAGGCACTCATCAGTGTACAAAAGACTGATTATTAAGGCTCGCAATTAAACAAACTGTCTAGGTAGGATTTACAAATTAAAGAAGCGAAATCCCAACAAAGCTGAGTCAGATGTTACTACTGAGGATAAATTTCAAAGATATAACAAGCAATTCAGAATTTAGGGAAAAGGAACTTATCACAGCCGGGTCATTAGATAACTTCAGAAAAAAAAACAGTCTTGTCAGCGATGAAAGATCTGGACGTGATATAAAAGACCAATACAAGATCTTGATTTAGCAAGGAAAGGCGTAGGAAGTGCGTCTGGAACTAGACACTATTGGCAAAGTTTTTTTCCCAAAAAGGATTGGGACTTTGCCTTTTTGTTCAGCACGTCCAATTTACCCTTTCTGTGAATGGCCGAAGAAGACTAGCGTGGGCTGGAAAGTGATCTCAGTCGGTTAGTTAGGGGCTTCGCAATTAGGGCAATATAGCACAGTGTTGTTTTCTGACAAGTAATGTTAGATATAATAAATAAGGAGAGAGAGAGAGAGAGAGAGAGAATACATAATAGAAGACATATGTTTAGTTACTGCTACTGCATTCCTTTATATCGGAAAATAATTGTACGGAGCAAAAGTCGCGCAAAGATTAGTAATTAAAAATATCAATATCATTTCCGTAATTATTAATCATTAAAGAGAAATTTTAATAAAGAAGAGAGAGAGAGAGAGCAAAATATTTGGAGAAATCTAATAATCTGTTGTGAAAGACAAAATGAGTTTCATGTACACACATGCAGGTGCCGATGCCAGCTCTCTTCCTCCCTCTTTCAAATATACACGCGTACACACATACACACACACACACACACACACATATATACACATATATATATATATATATATATATATATATATATATATGTGTGTGTGTGTGTGTGTGTGTGTATGTATATACATGCACACATATATATATATATATATATATATATATATATATATATATATATATATATATATATATATATGTGTATGTATATATATATATATATACATACATATATGTATGTATATATATATATATATGTGTGTGTGTGTGTTATATATATATATATATATATATATATATATATATATATATATATATATATATATATATATATATATGGGTGTGGTGTGCATGTAATTGTTGTAGTAAATAACCTGTTTTCAATTCACTTTCTAATTACAGCAATTGATTTCTACTTTTACACTTCCCTTTCATGACCTTACGTGTTGTATTTGCCCAAATGCTCATCACTTTAGTGTATGAAATGCAACAACTGTTTATAAAAGAATAATGCTCTGTAATTATTCAGCTTTTATTTCACTGGCGCAAAATAAACACTCATGAAATATAGTGATTTAGAAACGAAAATCATTTGGCGTCAGAACCCGCTCATTACGTCGGATAACCAGGGCATTACCCTGAATCGAGACGCAGGAATTCCCTTAATCATGAAACCCTTGGGGATTGAACTGGCAGACGACAAAAGCATCCAATAAATCCGCCAGCCGTCGCCGAGTCGAAATGCAATGCTGGGGAAGAGAAGAGAAGAGTGATTCCGTTCACATCTGCGTGGGCCATTTATCGTCTTTCAATCGCCGTTTCTTGCAGCGCTGCCACATCTCTTGCTAAATGAGGACCTCTTACGCCAGTGCGTTTCTCTCAAATGGTAAATCACTCTTTGTCTGTTCGTTCATTCTTATAAATGGGTTCAGTTGTTTTGAACTGACGTGTAATTCTCGTGTCGTGCTTGAGAGACCATTTACAATAAAATCAAATATATATAAAAGATTTTATTCTGCTTTGTCCGTAACTTTCAGTATTAAACCTGAACCATTAATGGATCCCAATATATGTCTTCATCATACCAGTGATATACATATTATCATGTATTCAGGTCTTAATATTTGTTACGATATCTATTATGATTTCACGAATATAAATCATGACTTGTTGCTGGAATTTGATAGACAGTCGAAAGTATAAAGAATTAAACAGAAATTAAATGAAGCACTCAGCATTGTAATGAACGTTGATCTACATGATTTACATAAGTGACAGATGTTTTGAGATTTATTAGCAATCATATGTTCAATATTCTCCTCCTACATTCCTGTTAATTGCAAATCAAATGATTATGATTATGTCAGTTTCAAGTGGTGCCTCCAAATGTTCATAAGCATTTAATAAACGTTCTTGCCCAATATGAGAGCTCTTCGTTGGGCGGGTCGGTAGAGTTGGGGCCTAGCACTCGCTAGGCCCGAGTTCGACTCTCCGGCCGGCTAATGAAGAGTTGGAGGACTTTATTTCTGGTGATAGAAATTCATTTCTCGCTATAATGTCGTTCGGATTCCACAATAAGCTGTAGGTCCCGTATCTAAGTAACCAATTGGTTCTTAGCCACGTTAAATAAGTCTAATCCTTCGGGCCAGCCCTAGGAGAGCTGTTAATCAGGTCAGTGGTATGGTAAAACTAAGGTATACTTAACTTTTTTTGCCCAATATGAACGTCGTAATATCCCTTCAGCCTTTGCACTCTCCTACCCACTTGTTCTGTTCATGTCAATCTGAGTTGGTCGTCCTTCGCCCTCCTTAAGACCTATCGGAACCATTATACGGTTGCTTCCTTTGCGCAATATGAAACTCTGGATCTTTCCTAGATAGCGACCCCCAAGGGTTTTAACCTTGCATGTATTCACCTTTGCGGCGTGTTTAGTACAAGCCCGTTGGGGATGAGCGTAAAAACATAAACAAATGACTGTAAAGTTAAGTATACCTTAGTTTAACCAGACCACTGAGCTGATTAACAGCCCTCCTAGGGCTGGCCCGAAGGATTAGACCTATTTTACGTGGCTAAGAACCAACTGGTTACCCAGCAACGGGATCTACAGCTTTTTGTGGAATCCGAACCACATTATACCGAGAAATGAATTTCTATCACCAGAAATAAATTCCTCTAATTCTTCATTGACTGGCCGGAGATTCGAACTCGGGCCTAGCAGAGTGCTACCGAGAACTTTACTGACTCGTCCAACGAGGAACTTACAAAAGACTGTAAATATCATAAAGATAATGACCCCCAAGAAATACTGGTCCAAGATAGTGACCCCCGAAAACCCTTGGGGGTCGTTATCTAGGACGTTATTCTTAGTGTTATTGATTTATGCAGATAATGTGGCTATGGTAGCAGAGGTACAGGAGAATTAAAAAAAGAAAGCCAAAGACAAAGAAAGGAGTAAAAGGATCAACGTGCTTGAAATCTTTAAGACATTAACTAAAGACTAGCTAATGACTGTTATGTGAAACTACGTCGAAAGATCCCTGTTTCCTCATCTTGATCTGTTGACCTTATAAAACATCTACCGGTTTCAGAAATTCATCTTACAATTTTTTTTATGTTTTAGCACACGAACTCTTCCAAATTTCAAGCACATTCATCCTTCCACTCCTTTGTTAGTCTTTGGCTTTTTTTGTAATTCGTCTGTATTTCTTCTACCATAAATCAGTAACACTAAGCATAACCCCCCGTATCAAAAATGGGTATAGACTCATCGATAAACTTCAGTGTAACCCTATTCCCAAATCAAACCAATCGGCTTTATCATATCCCTGTGATGCCTCACTATTTCAAGTGCTCTGTGACTAGTCTGTGATTCGCTGCTTCTATCTTCGTAGAATCATTATTTATACGTACGCCAAAGTACCCGTACAAATAAGGTCTCTTTTAATACAGGCAAGGTCATTTCCTAATAGAGAACTGTACAAGATGGCTGGCAGGACTGAAGTGATCGAAGTGCAGAGAATGTAGAGTTATGAGTTCTGGAAGAGTAAATTGTGTATGTCAAATAATCTCCAAACAAAGATATTCACATGCACACGCACAAGTATGTATGTATGTATGTATGTATGTATGTATGTATGTATGTATGTATGTATGTATGTATGTATGTATGTATAACTGAATCACGAAAATATGGAACGTAATGAACATATAAATAAAGGCAATGCTACAAAAGGAAAGAGAAACGACAGGTGGTGCTAGGCCTTTCGACTTGCTATCCTTTACTTAGCAGTACAGGACAGTAAGTCGAAAGGCCTAGCACCACTCTGTCGTTTTCTTTTCATTCGTGGCATTGCCTTTATATATATGTACATGTATATATATTTATATATATATATATATATATATATATATATATATATATATATATATATATATATATATATATATATATATGTATATATATATATATATATATATATATATATATATATATATATATATATATATATATATATATATATATATATATATATATATATATATATATATATATATATATATATATTAATATGTATTTATATCGAGCATATCCTTTTTGAGAGAAATAAATATTAATCTTTAAAGAGATGCCGCTGGAGAGATATTGTTGTCTGGAGAAGATACAATTCTGTGTTGACCGGAATGAGTCTTTTGCAATATTGAAGAGATAAAAGGTCAATCTGTATGACGTAAGACAACTTTTTGAATACCCTTACTTATGCCAGCATCTACACCTAGTGACGCAAAACGTCATTTTCCACATGATGGAACGAAGACCTTTTATGCGGGGGATTTGACGAAGCAAACGCCGTAAACATTCCAAATGTTGATAAAAAGTAGAATGTTGGAAAGAGGGGAGACCATAGCGTGACAGGCACACTTCTCAGGTCTGATGGAATATCATACAAACAAACGCTTGGTGTCCTTATTTATTTAGATGTACTCAGTGCCCAGAAACCTTCCTTTAAATTTACTTTAAAAAAAAAAAGGGTTTATTCCAACCCTCCCTTTCCTGATGTACATGTAAAACAAACACCCAGTATGTGTCGTAACTAAGAGAAATCGCTTCCTTTAAATTTACTTTAGAAAAAGGTGTATTCCAACCCTCCCTTTCCTGATGTACATGTAAAACAAACACCAGAATGTGTCGTAATGAAGAGAAATTGCATGGGTGACAGATATGAGTTCATATATTCATTATATTGTTTCTTTTTCATAAAAATACAGATAAGGAAGAAGTTATTTTGGGTTTATTATCAAGAGCTTTTATTATATGCGACCTGAAATATTTAGAAATAAGATATACGAGAAGCTGTTGCGAAACGCTACCTTATCCTCCGTGGAATATAAAAGAGCAAGGAATTTAGGAAGGAAAATCATATTAAAATTGTCTTTACACATTTGAGTTGCAGAAACTACAGATCATTTGAAGGATGAGAGCAATTTATTCTTTTTCCATCTCAGCAACACCACCTAGAACAACTTTTGCAAGAATAAGACCAAAGGTGAGAAAATGAACATAACGCATTATAAAATGTGAAAATGGTATTCTGTTTTCTGTCGAAAAAGAAAATTAGATAAACTTCTTACTGAACATAAAATAATCTGTAAGAACAAATGACTGAAATGTTATTTCGCCGAGTCATCGTTGGGACAAAAATCACAGAATAAGGTCTGAATAATGTAGAATAAAATGCTCAAAAGTAATAATATAAACAAACTCTGGTCAATAGCAATTACATTAACAAGCTCTGAGCTATGGAAGGGTAAATGATTAACGCCATACCGAAGGTAGCGGAAATAAATCCTTTAGCATCCTAGGGGCAGGATCAATACAGATTATATCTAACTAGAAACCGACCTTACGAGTGTGGTCAGAGAAGCTGATACGGATGCTGTTTCTGTAATTGACCAGCATCATATACCTGTTAACCCTAATCTTGACCTAAGGGAAAACCTGTCAAGTAGAATCTTGACTGTCTGCGGATATGAACGATTTAATTGGTTAAACGACTTGCAAGGACAACTTGTAAACAGGTGAAGGGTAATCTTGATGACATTTCATCTGACGAAAAGAGCAGTGGTCTTTGGATTTTAAAGAATTGTTTATTGTTATATATATATATATATATATATATATATATATATATATATATATATATATATATATATATATATATATATATAAACTACTGTACATTTTTCATAACTGAATTGTTCTTTGTATACCGTTGACATGCTAATGGGGGAGACGTTATATTCAAATTTCTCGATAATTTTAAAGAAGGCTCCCCTGAAGAATTTGTATTGTGTATAAATAAAACTATCACTGATATCGTCCTAATTCTGGGAAGACCTGAGAATCTAGTCAATATCTTTGAAAATATTAAGGAGAGCTCCTCTGAACCATTTTTTTTTTTTTATCAAAACGTATATTGTATATTCATTTTTGTGTGTGTGTGTGTGTGTGTGTGTGTGTATTTACGAATGACATGTGGCAAGTCAACAAGTGAGAAAAATTAGATTAAAATAACAACGTACCATGCAAAAAAAAAAAAATAAGTAATGAGAATTAAATTCCTTCATTCTTTTCAACACATCCACCTCTTTGAGTCCCACATTGGGATCCTTCATCTTATAAAAGTTATTTTCTTTTCCATGTCACTTTCAATTTTAACCTTTTCTAAGTACTTCCTTGCAATTCTTCACTTTAATAAATCCCGGCGCACGAGTATATTTTCCAAAGCAATCATTTCATTCAGTGGATTTTATCCCTCAATATCCCTATTAAAAATAAACTGGATTTTCTAAATAACTCTAAACAACTCGAGCAAATCCTCTTGACAACGTAATCCCTTGTTAAATCCTTCAAGAGATTCCGCTAACTATTGTTAATTTCCTGCTTTTTCATTCTATCGCCAAGCCTTCATCCCCAAAGTGCATGGATAACTCAAATATTCATTTTTGGGTCACAGGGAACTGAAATTGAAACGGAAAATTTGACATTTTTCAGTGTTCTTAAAGAATTCCTTCAAAGGATTATGACCTTTCTTGACGAGAGTCCTACCGTTCCGTTGAGCGTGTTCACTGGACTTAATCTCAGTGCCTAATTTTTTTTCCTTCATTTCAACTAGCTCCTTACAAATTTACCATTTTTTTTCCTTCTGGTTCACTGGAATCATATTTTTTTTTTTCACCTTCCAACAGAATCCTTCCGTTGAGCATATTTTCTTTCTCGGTGCCTATTTTTTTTTCCTTCCAGCAGAATTTACCTTTTCTTTTCTTCTGGCTGGAATCATTTTTTTTTCTCAAATAAAACGAAGCAAAATAAAACGGCAGACCTCCTTAGCGACAAGAGACGCCTCCGCCGCTACTGTCATTCGTCATTTCCGTTTTTGATCCAGGACATTACCTTCCGATCTCTTTCATCCTTTGACAATGAAGGAACCGAGGTTAATGGGAATTTCATTCAACTCCGTGAGACGGGTTCCATTATCAGTCTTTTGAAAAGGGGAGAAAGTATCCAGGGTGAATCAGGACCTCAGGTTTGTCTGATGTTATGCAGCCAAAAATGTATTGAGATTGATGTGTTAATGTAACTGGATTTTTTTTTTTTTTTTTGGGGGTGAGAGGAAAATGGAAAGGGAAATAACACGAAATGAGAAATCTGAGCAAAGGTATTGATATCTGAACTTACTTTCTCCTTTTCTCTTCTCTTGGAAACGTACATTTGTGGCATTCAGTGTGGTTATACATAACGATCTGTTTCGTCTTTTGCTTTCAACTAATTTTCTTTAATCAAATTAATCTATAAAATTTCTAAGGTTCACCTTGCAATTTTTTTTATATAATTTTAAACAGTTTCTAAGGCTTGGTATTTCCCAGCAAAATTCAAGGGAAAACTATTAGAATGTTCTGCTGTATGCAAGAGGATATTAGCCTCGAAAACAGAAAACTACTGCCAGCTGTTATATCAGCGAACTTTAACTTTGAGCAAAATTTATAAGGTGAAAAACAGTCTTATACCAAGAACTATTAACTGTCCTCTGTGCCCTATTGTCTTTCATCCTATCACTTACAAAAATTACACACTTTTTTAGCTATTTTAAAAGACCTAGCATTTAACGTTATCATATATGACTCAATAATTTAAGAACTTTTATACCATTTTTCTTTAAATAATGACTACGAACCTCGAGATGCCATAATGTATTATGAGTACGAATCTTCAACGATTAACTGAGAGAGAGAGAGAGAGAGAGAGAGAGAGAGAGAGAGAGAGAGAGAGAGAGAGAGAACGCAGTAGCCAAATCTCCATTGTCTAGATTCGTTGTGCCCATTTGCATTAATTGAAATACATTAATTAGCTAACGAGAATATCTTAGGCTTAGGGCTTAATGAATTTACCACCGCTAAAAATGATAACTTGCCATCGCTTAGTGGATATCCTTTGAGACACTTTCTTGAGTAACATGTTCTTCCACTTCCTGTTCATTCATTTCGAATGATATTGCTCAGTTTTCCGTGAAGATTTAGTTGAAGACTGCGTTGCGCTTCACTACTGTTATATGTTTTTCAATTCAGCCGATCCTGAATTACTGAAGCTTTACTTAGAATTAACCGCGATCTCTACTGATACCCGTGTATATTGCATTCAAGCTATAATATCCAGCCATTTACGTGTGGTCTTCATAACAGCCGTCTCTTGGTGAGAGAGAGAGAGAGAGAGAGAGAGAGAGAGAGAGAGAGAGAGAGAGAGAGAGAGAGAGAGAGAGAGAGAGAATGCTTTCATTTTCCCAATTAATTAACCAGCATTTTCTACTGTAATTAATTCTATTTTTACAGCTTCTCTCTTATTTCATTAAGCAAAAGGAATTCAAGACTTGCTCCCGGAAAATATCTGGAAAAGAAATTCAGGGACTTCCAATCCGCAGAGCATTATTTTTATCTTCCCCTAACAAAACAAGAACATACAGAGTGGATAAAAACAATTAAAAATTACACACAAAGGCATTTGGATTACCCAATAATATCACCATCTCACAAAGAAGCTGTTGAATAAAAAACTGAAATTAAAGGTACTCTCCGCAAGGACGTACTTTAGATGATATCACAGTTATATAAGTCGATACTTACCTTTACTTAAGTAACAGTAGGATTACATATCACTAGATCATCTTACAATACAATATTCTGTCACGTAAGCGCAACTTGAAACTGTAACTACGATATTTCGTCACGAAAGTTGTTCTACTGTAGACACAATCTCTGTTGCATAAGAGTGAATGCTAGGCTTTGCCTGATTAATCCTACAGTACATTCTACATTTACAGTTTCTCTTACAGTTTATTAAATAAAAGCATTCCGTGGGTCTTGCATACAAAATGTTGCATTGTTGCTACTGCTTACTTATTTCAGACAACAGCGTTAACGTCAACTCGAAACTTAAACGTTATTCTTGAAGACAGCAGTGGAAAAACAATTGTATTTGCATATGTTCCACAGTGTTCTGGGTACTGTTTACAAACATGAAAGCAAGGCTTTTGGAGCGTATTGCGCTGTTCTAGATATGAAACTTGTATATATATATATATATATATATATATATATATATATATATATATATATATATATATATATATATATATATATATACATATATATATAAAATATATGTATATATATAATATATATGTATTGTATCTATATATATATATATATATATATATATATATATATATATATACTGTATATCTTTCTTTCTTTCTTTTTCTTATAACGTGCTTTTATCCCATAATGTATAGCACGACATCTTTTTGAAGGACTTTTTATAAACGAAAATTAACTGGTTTGTTTCATGTATCATACCAGGACGCCCTTTCTTCCCAGAAGCGAAGTTATTGATATAGTTCGAGACGTGTGAGATGTTTGTTATGTTTTTAGAAAGTGGCTTTGTTTTGTGTGTGTATTTAGTCTGTAAATCCATTTGCTTTTAAGCAACATATCCGTGATTACATATATAACGGGATGTCTACACGGATAAAGTGTCTGCCTCTCTTAGTTTAGATTGAAAAAACTGTTTAACAACAGGCTTTAAGATACGACGTATTAAAACCTGTTGTTGTCTCTCTAAACTGCCATATATATATCAATACTGTATTATTCTTGGAATTAAACGCCTATATCAATCCTTCTTCTCTTGGAATTAAACGCAGTTAATTTTGTTTCTATATTATGGGGAAGTGTTAGAACCAAGGTTAGGGAGATTATATAATATATATATACATATATATATATATATATATATATATATATATATATATATATATACAATATATATATATATATATATATATATATATGTATATATATATATATATACAATATATACAGTATATATATATATATAGAATCTACTGTGGGTGTGGATGTGGGTGTGGGTGTATACAGTTTTTACCACACAGTTTCTCTCGTAAATTTTAGATTATCATATATTAACTAGGATATTTCTCTTTTTGGGGTGGGGAGATGAGCAAATTCCTACCAAATGACCGCAGATAAGCGACTGATTTACTCTAATGCAGAACGTCAGAGAATGAAAATGGCCTTTATGCTAATTGAGCTGTCCGACTGCATAATAACCTGTCAGCGATTAACGTCACGGGTAATTGAAACCCGCTGGTTTCATTTCAGGGAGGGATTTGGTTTCATAAAGGCCCACATCATGAATGTGACAGCTTGGGTATCCGAGAATTACTTGGGTATCAAAGTATTACCTTTGGAGGCTTAATTATACCTAAAATTGAAATAACTTTTGTTAGCTGTGCACTCCACTAATCAAAGTAAGATTTATGGTTCGATACTCCATTCCTTGTTGGTTGGTTAGTGTCCAGATGTCCACACCTGGCCTAAGTATAATCTTTTGGTTGGTATCCAGATGTCCATACCTGGCCTAAGTATAATCTTCTGTTTAGTATCCAGATGTCCTTACCTGGCCTAAGTATAATCTTCTGTTTAGTATCCAGATGTCCTTACCTGGCCTAAGTATAATCTTCTGTTTAGTATCCAGATGTCCTTACCTGGCCTAAGTATAATCTTCTGTTTAGTATCCAGATGTCCATGCCTGGCCTAAGTATAATCTTTTGAAATTTGAATAGAGCAAAAATTAAAATATTTTTTTACTGCATTTCACTATTCAAATTAAGATTCACATAACTCTATTTCCTGTTGGTTGGGCAGTGTCCAGATGTCCACATCTGGCCTGGTAATCTCTTCAGCACTTTACCAAGCTTACAGACCGCCCTGGGGCAAGATCCCGTGTTGGCACAAGGCCGTCATTATATAAACCACCTGCCTAATTATTCTCCCCCTGAAATGTCTTCAGATTCCTAGAGTACTTTGACTCGTCATTAAACAGTTTAACCAGACCACTGAGTCAACATGCTCAGCTCTCATTTAGTTACCCCGAAGGGTTTATCCTTAATAAGTATATTAGATTTTATTTGATGAATTTCAACTCCTTAAATCTTTGACAACCATAAAATGAAATTTTTGAAGATTGACAAAATTTTCTTCAGGACTGATAAAAATAAGGCAGTCACCTAAAATATGCTTAGTTTTAGTGATCATTCGGCATTCTTTGCATTCTACGGTAGTGTCAAAGGGGTGAACGAATGTGTCAGATTCCAAGACAGGATAAAATACTTTAATCTGATGATGAGTTCAGCCAGTTTCTATTTATTATGAATGCCTCATTTTGCAAAAGCTGCAATTATTAAAGATGATAGATTTTAGAGACAGAAAAAGGTTAAAAGATAAATTTGATGTGGTCATGGTCCACATCGCTTTAGCTACTTTATCTATAATCTCTTTTCAAAAAATACATATAATGTATATTACTGGCTATACATTCTTGCTGCCGTATATTCCAACATTTATACTGATTCTTAAAATTCGTGGTAAGAAAAAAATAATATATCGGTCAAGGGAACTTTTATGACAATTATATTATATGCTTTTAAAACACTTTATGAATCACCCTAGTGACAGCTGAAGCTTCATTTCGTGGTACTGAATGTATATCTATTGTTCATTCATTTACGTTGTCGTATTACAGAAAACGAACAAAAAATGTTTATAACAAGTCACCCATATGCCTTAGGTGGGTTTATTTGACGAAACCCTCCATGGAGGCTCTGTCTCGTAAGCCAGAACCGCAAAATTCAAATCCAGAAATTATGCCATTCAACAAATTAGATGCTGCGCTGAGGCCGAAATGAGACCTCCTGGCCATGTAGGTGAAATGGAAAAGGGTTCGAGAGAATGTACCCCCAAAAGAGAATCTTCATAAAAGACAGCCTTCGGAGATGAGGTTATCAAATAAAAAATGTATTGAAAGGTTCGGAAAACAAGAAAGTCAAGAAGTATGTAAGTAGGTAAATAAATAAATAAATTTATGAAAATAATTAAATAATTATATATATATATATATATATATATATATATATATATATATATATATATATATATATATATATATATATATATATATATATATATATAGTGTTTAATCAGATCTGTTCCTTCTTAACAATAAAGAATTGAGAGCGGATGTTTTTTTTATGCTTTTACATGGCCACGAATTTTAAACTTCTACGTTGTATATATCATTATTTATCTTCAATTGTGTTTTTTATCTTATTTTCTTCGTTTATACATTAGATGCAAAATACAAAAAATTACGACACTTAATATATATTAAAGCTACGATACTGGAATCATTTTTAAAAATTTATTTCGCTCGCGAACTCCAGCTAAAGTTACCTTTCTGCAAAGAAGATCATAAAAGGAAAATTCATCTAAACATCACGATGTGATTCAACCATTACAGGGCAAAGCGAAAAACAGCATTTTCATGTCCAGGTTGGCATACGCTAACAGGCCCCTTTCCACCGAATAATCAGGCTGCGAGGAATGAAATTATTAACAGACATTCCTGCATAATTGTTTTCTTTCTGAATTCCGAGCATTCATTAACCTTTGAGGTTTTTTTGAAAATTTTTTTTTTTTTTTTGTGAGCTGAGTTGGAGCTAGGAGTGATACAAAGAGGATCATGAGTGACTGATGGCAGGATATAATGTGTGCTTTACAGGTTTGAAAGAGTGTCTGCCTTAATGCATATATGTGATTTGATTGTACTGAACTGAGTATGGGCCTTAACACTGTATACATCCCCACATACACAGATTCTATCTCTCTCTCTATCTCTCTCTCTCTCTCTCTCTCTCTCTCTCTCTCTCTCTCTCTCTCTCTCTCTATATATATATATATATATATATATATATATATATATATATATATATATATATATATATATATATATATATATATATATACATATATATAAATATGTGTGTTTATGTGTATATATATACATACATACTATATAATGTATACATATATGTATATGTATATATTTACATTTACACACACACACATATATATATATATATATATATATATATATATATATATATATATATATATATATATATATATATATATGTATATATATATATATATTTATATATTTTCATATAAATATATGCATATGTATACACACATACATATAAATACAGGTATATATATATATATATATATATATATATATATATATATATATATACAAAGAGAGAGAGAGAGAGAGAGAGAGAGAGAGACTTTCACTGTTTACATTTACTTCCTTCCTAATGTATACCTCGAGCCTCGTTGTCATATTCTGATCCCTACTCTCCGGCATACACGCATTTCCCGCCATTCACGTTCCCCGGGGGATCCCTTTACGCGGGTTAATCTGAGCCCTCAAAGCCTCCATCAGATAACCGGCCGTGAAATATTTCATATTTGCTTTCCCCTTCCCATTTTGCAGTAAAAGCAGAGGCAAAACAGCAGACTCAAGCATTCCATCTTGTTAGGATCCATTTCCAGGACTCTCGTGCCTCGCAAAGGAGACCTTTGAAGCCTTGATAATTAACCCTCCATGAAAAGAGCGTTGACTTTTTTCCCTACCTCTCTTTCGGATTACCGCCGTGAATCATTCATTCGAATGAGGATGATAATTATGATTGTGAGGCATGGAAGAAATCAGGGGAGAATAGGATGAAAGGAGCAAAGGAGGGACTGAAGGAAGGAGGATGGAGGTTAATGTAGATGAAGAATAACCGGGAAAAGGAATATCAAGGATATATTAAAAATCTCTGTACAAATGTCCGGTATCCATGACAGTTACTTCGAACTTCGATAACCCGTGAGAGTGATATTATATACCTTAGGCACGCCCACACTCCAGGGGAATGTGTCATAAACACGCGTTGGCAACTTATCGCATATATATCACAAGCAAGCTGAAAACAAGTCAACGACTGGATAATAAGTTGCTGACTTGTACTCCGGCTGTTTGTGATGTATATGCGATAAGTTACCGACGCGTGTTTATGACGTTTTATCGATAAAGTTCTGATAAAGTTTACGCTATGAGTAAAACGGGTAAAAGGCGTGGGACATGTTTCATTACTAGAATTTTTTGGTGGTTTCCAGGTACCAAGAGGAACTCAATGGAAAGAATGAGACAAACGTTCTTGAACATTTTTAGAATTTCTTCCTAGAATACCAGAAAGGGAAATTTTTCTGTCATTCTTGATTAGTTGACTCAAATGTTCAGCGTCGCCATCTTATTCATCTTGAAATAATTTTGAGCATTGTTCATTATATCTTCTTTACTGTAAACTGCAACCTGGGGACCTTTTCCTTCTTATTTCTATTATTTTTAATGTCTCTGCTGCATGCTATGTATTGAATATCAAATGTTCCTCTCTTTTAACCACGTGCCAAATCTTCGACAGTAAGATTTCCACTCTAATATAAGAAACACTCGATTTGAAAATGCAAATAATATTGTTAGAAGTGTAAGTAAGTATACCTTAGTTTAACCAGACCACTGAGCTGATTAACAGCTCTCCTAGAGAGGGGTGGCCCGAAGGATTAGATTTATTTTACGTGGCTAAGAACCAGTTGGTTACCTAGCAACGGGACCTACAGCTTACTGTGGAATCCGAACCACATTATACCGAGAAATGAATTTCTATCACCAGAAATAAATCCTTCTAATTCTTCATTGGCCGGTGGGAGAATCGAACGCAGGCCCAATGAAGAACTAATTAGAAAGTGTGAGAAATGCAAGAATAACATAATCATAATCAATGAAAAATTGCTTTTAAGAGCGACACAGGCTGCGGTCTCGAGTTTTATTTGATCGCGAGATTCGAAAACAGAATTTTTTTTTTTTGCAACTGATGTCGTGCTTACTCCATATAAAAAATGGGAAAAGCACGTTAAAAGAAGAAGAAGCTATTATTATACCGATTCTATAAGGATTTGATTTGTAGAATAGGTAAGGCTGAATGCTGCCAGGTTTTGTTTGATAAGTCGCGCTCCGAAACTGCAAACGGTTTGGGCAGAAGATCTTCATATTTTTCAAGTTCTGTCTTCTTAAAGGATTCTTTGGTTTTATGAAAATCAAGGACACGTAAGCAATGTCTATCCATCCACAACAGTCAGTCTTACATACACGCACGCATGTGTACACACATACATGCAAACACTCACACACACACACACACATATATATATACTGTATTACATATACTTACAGTATATATATATATATATATATATATATATATATATATATATATATATATATATATATATATATATATGTGTGTGTGTGTTTTGTGTGTATGTGCATATACGTGTGTATGTGAGTGTGTGTGCGCAAGTCTGCGTGTATGTGTGAGTGTATTTGTATCAATGTATGTTTCAATTAATGTGTATGCGTGTGTGTTCTGGTAAAAAAAAAGAACATTAAGAACGAAAATAAAATAATTTAATTCTGTAATATACGTTAACTTTGCAACTTGTCTATTCTATAGTCGTATTAGCAAACGTATAATCTTAAATACCCGCAGTTTTATGTGCGAATATTAAGTTACCTTATTTTCCAGTGACGACAAGGACGCTTGAAGCATGCAAAGATTTTCCGAATACATTGTCAACGAAACACGGCGTGTTACTCTTCACGCCAGGCATTTGTTTTCTCAGTGAAATTCTTCTTCTGTCACTCACACTCTCAAGAACTTAGTCATATTTTGCGTGAGATAGACTAAGGTTTATTGTTAGTGTGTGTGTGTGTGTGTGTATGTGTATGTTTGTGTGTAAGTGTCTGATTGTGTGACTGCCTGGTAAAGACAATTTTTTTTTAATTTGCAAAAAAATAAAAATAAAGAGACGCCTGGAAAATTTTAATGTGTCGAACTTTCAGTGACAAACATTCTACGTGGGGTCTACGGAAGTCTATAAAAAAATAATTAATATTATAGCTTGTAGAATATTTCATATTAGAATGAAATAATAGCTCTCGTTCGAGTAATTATGGGAATGCTTTTGTTTCACTGTCATTGTGGCTGTCCTTATGATATGCCAATCTAAGATTAACAATACTCTTCTATAGAATAATTCTACTCTCTCTCTCTCTCTCTCTCTCTCTCTCTCTCTCTCTCTCTCTCTCTCTCTCTCTCTCTCTCTCTTGTAGAATGTTATAGCAATCTGTTCATTAATCATATGATTCTCATTTATTTAAGAGAAACCGACCCATTGATGAAATAAAAGGCTGTGATTACATTTACCTAATATTTCCCATTCACTTGTCAATTTCTCTTTATGCATGTATACAAGCACACGTACATGCATATAATATACACACACACACACACACACACACACACACACACACACATATATATATATATATATATATATATATATATATATATATATATATATATATATATATATATATTCAGTCCTGAAAAAATGCAAATGAAAATCCATTCCATCATCAAAGCTCGTTAAATAAAGCCTCTTATGTAAATTAAATGGACAAAGATTATGCTTATCCTATCGGTAACTGCTTAAATTTAGAGTTTCAAACCTTCTTGATAGAAATTCCAATAAAGTATGTGTAGCCAATATTAAGCGCACATGATCTCCCTTTTGAAAGAAGATTTATCTGACGCCTACGGTTATTAACTTCTCCGAAATAAGTATTAATATTAAGTCGCAGCAATACTTCCTTTTTCTATATAGATATGTGAAGATTTCGAAAATCCTTAGGGTAACCTGATGAATATTCTGGTTCGGGATTTAATCCGCGACAGAGAACTAGAAATAATATAATTGAATTCTTCTTTCAAAAAAAAAAAATATAAAATCATGTGTGCCAAAGCCTCCTTTTACAATGAAAAACAATGGCTTCAATTATTACAGTTATCTACTAAGGGTTTCAGAGCCGATGAAACACGGTTTTTCGGCAACACCTTTTTATCAAAGCATTGGATAAAGGTGAAAGTTGGCAAGAATATATTTTATAACCCTACCTAACTTTTGCAAGTATTATTTAGTACCCAAGTTCAATAGTTTTGGTACTTATTTGAGTAAAAGTGTGTTTCCTAAGCCAGAGCCATCAAATTCACAGGTAAGGGTTTTGAACACAATAGTAACGTTAACCTATGACGTCATGAGGCTCCACCCACAGTGAAAAGAAGTTGACATATGGGGAAAACGTCTTTTCACTGTAGCTCTGTCCACTTGCCGATGACATATTCACTAATTGATATTCGTACCAAAGTCCAAGAGAAAGAGAAGGTAGGCTCACTTCCCCCCCCCCCAACCCCCAAATCCCCCATGTAGACTGGGCTTTATCTACGTCCTTATGGGGTCAGCAGGTGAATTGCCGTAATTAGCACGTACCTCTAAGTTTTAGTAATATCCTCTCTTTCTCCTTTATCCAGAGCTTTCTCTTCCTCCCTTTTCTCTTCATGAGTTTCTCATCCTTTTCGCCCCGTTTTCCTCCTCCTCCTCCTCCTCCTCCTCCTCCTCCTCCTCCTCCTCCTCCTCCTCTTCATTGTCATCATCGGCAGTTTTTGTTCAAAGAATTATTTTGAGATTCGTCAGTAGAAATAGTTAGCATGACGAGTTCGATATGAATGGGATTAATTCGTATAAATACTTGGAATGACTTAAATGATTGTATATAAACTTAGTCCTAATATATATATATATATATATATATATATATATATATATATATATATATCTATGTATGTATGTATATATATATCTGTATAACTGAATCACGAAAATATGGAACCTGAGAAATATATATATATATATATATATATATATATATATATATATATATAGAGAGAGAGAGAGAGAGAGAGAGAGAGAGAGAGAGAGAGAGAGAGAGAGAGAGAGAGCTGCATCAACTAATTCCTTTACATTATTGTATATGTTGTGAAACAACACAAGTAAGTAAAAAGGACCTTCATGAAACAATGTGTATATATGTAAATTTTCAGTCAAGGATGTTTTCTAAATAACAGTTAAATATTTAGTATACAATTACTTCAGGATATGAGATAATGAGCATCAGAAATATTCTATTAGCTTTCATAATATCCACATATTCCCAGGGAACAATGAAATAACTACTGGCGAATTAATTGAATATCCTCAGAGCGGAAGCCCCTTCCTTGCGAAACGAGAAGATCCTTGCTAGGATAATATTAGTTCAAGACTAAAGTAACATTCAAATGGATGGAAATTACAAACGATGTATAACAATTAATGAAACAAATAACTGCAAACGTTATCTACCACAGACAGAAATGGACAATTTTCAATTAAGGATGTCGGAGGGTGGAACTCTGAATATCCCTGACAATTGCATAACACTGAAAGGGCTGCTGTTTTGCTGTTATACAGTCAATTGAACAAAAGAACTACGCCCTTCAGAAATGTGACATCACGACATTTTAGCTGTGTGGGTTTAGTAATGCAAGAGGATGGTTGGAGTTCATACTTGTTATGAAATAGTTATTTGAGAATTCTAAAAATGAGAAAAAGTTGAATGGGGAACACACGGACCTACAGGAAACTTTAAATAGAATTAACATCGAGGTAATATGAAGGGTGTTGAGGACCAATAGTACAAGTGATAATATCTTAGTGATATGGAAAAGTTTCATAATGGAAATTAAATGTGAGCGTTGAATGCAAACATCACAAGAAAAACTGAAAATGCATGAAAGGAGTGGTCAAATTGGTTGTATTTTTTAGATGGTACAGTTACATAACGGGGAGAGTGACTGGTTTGGTGCAAAAATAGGACTGAGGCAATGGCGAGTTATTTCTCTGTGACGGTGTAATATCTTTGTAAATGGTTAGATGCGAGAAGTGAATAAATGTAGGTGCAAAGGTGTGTGATAACATGAGTCATGAATGACAAATGTTTGTTGATCATAGAGTACTGACTGGCATTAGCAAAGGGAAACTACAGAGTTTAGTAAAAGAACTTTAAAATCTTTGCAAGAGGTAGAAGTGGTGATTAAATGAGCAGGAATAAGGTTAAGGGGTTAAACGAAAATCAAGAATATATAAGTATATATGTATATATATACATATATATACATATCTATATATATATATGTATGTGTGTGTGTGAACAATCCGAGGGAACGTGATAAGTGTACCTAACCTGGCCAGGATTCGAACCTATATCTTTTGGTTTTGATAATGAGCTGACAGTGAATTATCCATTTTGATTATCAAAGTGAATGTGTCCTTAAATATTTATTACTTTATTTTCGAGATCATATAAAAATCCACGCATGAATTAGTTATAAATCAGTTATATATATATATATATATATATATATATATATATATATATATATATATATATATATATATATATATATATATATATATATATATATATATATATATATATATATATATATATATATATATATATATATATACATATATATATATAAAAGAAAATACCAAATAATGCATGTGCGATCCGAACGCAAAAGATCACAGTGTCCAAAGTTATAAGGGGATTTATTGGGCGAAAAGTTTTTCTCACTTCTGCCAGACTTTTCTTGCCTGCCTTCTTTCGGCCCTTTATTGTGGGGGAAGATGTCGATGTGGATATAGATTTTATCATAAAAGGAAATTCAAAGAACTCAAATTTTACCAATATGTTGAACATGGAACTTGTCTTGTGATGACCATTTTGTATTATTAATTAAATCTGCGAGGACTGTAAAGTTGAGATGTAACTTCTTATCAAATAGGCTTCCTCATATATTGCCATCATAAATGCCACGATTCTTCTTAAGCTTCTACAGTCAAGCACGTTAAAAGAAAAAGAAGTCATATTTAAGATAAAGTTATCTTCAGAGATTCAAACATGCTTATGTGACAGTTGGTCCTCTTCATATTTCTGTAAAGAATAGAGAATCTCATATCCTATGAAGCTCAAGTAAAGAGAAGTAAGGAAATAGAGAATTCTTGGAATGTGATATTTTTGTGACTCACAACGTATATTTTCCTTTGCAGAATAAAAAGAAAAAATCAGATTCATGGTCAAGAGAGGAAAGGATGTGAAAATAATGTGGAGGACATAGAGAAGAAATGATAATCTTCGTGTTAAGTGACAAGCTGAATGGTGATCGAATTACATACTTCCAGTTCTGAATGGGCCCTTAGAAAAAAAACAGCGCATTAGATAGCAAGCTGTTTTCTGTTGAAGGGGAGGAAGGGGAGGAAGAGGAAGGGAGAGGAAGAGGAAGGGGGGGGGAGGATGAGGGGAGGTTGGGAATGAAGGGGAGGAAGAGGAAGGAGGAAGGGAGGATGGAGGGGAGGAGGGGAGGTTGGGAAGGAGGGGGGGGAGGAAGAGGAAGGAGGAAAGAAGGAGGGAGGGGAGAAGGAAAAGTAAGGAGGAAGGGGGAGGAAGAGGAAGGAGGAAGGGAGGAGGGAGGGAGAAGAAAAGGTGAGGAGGAAGGGGAGGAAGAGGAAGGGGAGGAGGAGAAGGATTGGGGGAGGGGAAAGAAGGGGAGGAGGAGGAGGAGGAGAAGGGGAGGAGGAGGGGGAGAAGGAAAGGTTAAGGAGGAAAGAGGAGGGGAAGCGGAAGGGGGATTGGGAAAGAAGGGGGAGGGAGAGGAAGGAGGAGGGGAGGAGGAAGGGGAGAAGGAAAGGTAAGGAGGAAGGGGGGAGGAAGAGGAAGGGGAGGGAGGAGGAAGGGGGTTGGATAGGAATGGGGAGGAAGAGGAAGGGGAGGATAGGAATGGGGAGGAAGAGGAAGGGGAGGGGAGGGTGAGGAGGACAGGGGAGGGAGAGGAGGGAGGAGGGGAGGAAAGGTAAGGAGGAAGGGGGAGGTTGAGTGAGGAAGGGAGAGGGAGGGGGCGGGGAGGGGAGAAGGAATAGGTAGCTGTGAAAGGAAGAAGGAGGGAGAGGGATGGAGAAAGGGGAAGTTGGGGAGTGACGGAGGATGGGGAGGGAAGGAGGAAGGGGAAAGGTTGGGGAAGGAAAGTGATGAAGGGGGAGGTAAAAGGACGGGGAGGAAGTGGAGGAGAGGAAGAAGGGGAGGTTTGGGAAGGAAGGGGGAGACCGGGTGGGGCATCTGGGTTTATAAAACAATACTAAGACACAACAGCCCTATTGTTCCTGAAAAGCATAAAAGGTAAAACTGTAATGAGACGATAAATTAAATAAGAATTATTAATACGAGAAAATCTTGCTTAATCTAAATTAAGTTTGATGTTCAGTCAAAATAATTCTTACAGATTAATTTCTATGATAAGGAATATCTAATATTCTATTCGGTATTAGATATTTCTTATCGATTAATTAATGGGATAAGACGTCTCAGAGCTGTAGTTCTTTATTGTTGCATATATGTCCCTGGGACAGGCAAATGATAAATTTCTTTCATTCAAAAATGTCTAGTATATATAAAGTAATACGTATCAGGAATTACATCCGCTATGGCATTAAAACTTTTCACTCGCTTGAAACCTGGTTCTTTTCAAAATCATGCTCTTTTATGCTTTGAAAACCTCATGATTTGTAAATTACATGCAAATGCAATCATAAATATTCTTTTTAACTGTGCCTCATATTTTTCCGAGAACTTAATATGTGGTTTAAAAAAAATAAAGAGTATCTCTGGCAATTTATGGCTTCAAAAAGGACAAGTGAAATATTTTAAAAATAATGATATGCACAGTTCACAAAAAACAAGTTTGATATCCATCAAAATAGACGATAATGTACATAAAATGCAAATAACATATCTCAGGGATAAAATACGTGAAATATTTGTTTTAAAATTAGATTAAAGAACGCAGTAAATCCTTATGACGTCATATATTATAAGACCAGTGAAAAATGGACTCAATAAACTTGATAAACTCAACCTGCCGAGTTTAATTTGGAGGATTTTCTCCAATCTCTGCAGAACATCATGATAAACAATGCATATTAGCTGAGGTTTTATCAACGTCGGTTTCCTTTGATGTAAATCTTGATAAATTACTTATTTTCATATCCTTTCCTATCTTCGCTATGAATCTGATTTTTTCTTTTTTATTCTGTAAAGGAAAATATACGTTTTAAGTCACAAAAATACCACATTCCAAGACTTCTCTATTTCCTTACTTCTCTTTACTTGGACTTCGTAGAATATGATGAATCAGCAATTTAATGTTTAATGCAAAAATTGGCTGAAACACCTGTCGTCTTAAGAAATACGAAATAAAGCAACATAGTAACCGTTTTTTTGTTTAACCGTATCTATTAGGCACGTGCATAGTACTATGTTCTCATATCTGTATGTTGCGCAATATATAATAGCTTCATTTTAGCTGTTGGCCCAGCGTTCGACTCTCCGACCGGCCAATGAAGAATTAGAGGAATTTATTTCTGGTGATAGAAATTCATTTCTCGTCATAATGTGGTTCGGATTCCACAATGAGCTGTAGATCCCATTGCTAGGTAACCAGTTGGTTCTTAGCCACGTAAAATAAATCTAATCCTTCGGGCCAGCCCTAGGGGAGCTGTTAATCAGCTCAGTGACTTGGTCAAACTACTTTTAGACTATCCCATCACAACTGACCTTATAATGGTTTCGTTACAAACCCAAAATTTCCCTTTTTTCTATCATAACTGTTGGTTGGGTAATTCATGAAATGCAGGATCGTTCTAGACTCTCTTCATTTTTCGTTCTATCAGGAACTCTCGGCGTTTTCTGTTGAATTATCTAATACCTCAAATTTATTGTTTACGTAATAGGCGCCTTTGGCAGCTCCGGGGGAGGTATGCCACACATATTTATTTCTACACAGTATTTTTCATTTTTCTTTTTTAACGGCATGAAACACTTTGCTCTCGTCATATCATTTTGGTTAACTCATAACTCCCGACTTCCCTGTGTGAATAAGACAAAAAAAAAATTTCCAAAAGACTATTCATAGGTCCCAGTTCTCGTCCTTGTCAGCAATGCAGGGTACCGTAACCGTGATTTCAGCAAGCCGTTATGTTTCAACATTAGAAGTTCTGGGACGTTCAAGGAAGAACTGGGTATATTGAAAGAAGCCTCTTAGTTCAGAGAGACTCATGTTCGTCCCTAATGCAATACAGAGTGAAGATACAGTAAAAAAAATATATCTGTTGTCACCTTCTCCGAAAAACCCATGAATGCTATGGTTAAACGTAAAAAAAAAAATCTTGTTTTGGAGAGGTTTGTAAAATTATATTGAAAATTGTCTCTTACTTTATCATTTTCTCTTTCATGGAAATAATTGCTCTACAATTATTATTATTATTATTATTATTATTTATTATTATTATTATTATTATTATTATTATTATTAATGCTAAGAGATTCACAATTTCGTGAAAAACAATGCGTGTAATAAAAATCCACAATTATATAGTAAATATATTACTATGTAAAATAAACAGACTTTCCAACACTTGAACGGTGTTTCTCATCAGTGCTAATGTTAGCATCGATGAGGAACATCGTTCAAGTGTTAGAAAGTCTGTTTATTTTACATAGTGATATATTTTTACTATGTAACTGTGGATTATTATTATTATTATTATTATTATTATTATTATTATTATTATTATTATTATTATTATAGCTGTGCTTATTTTTTACACCAACAATATATTGACTTCCCTTCCGTGGCCTGCACTGTACTACTTCGCAGAAGTAATCAATCATTGTTGTCGCCATAGCTCCAACCTCCGGCTTCGACAGTTATAAAACCTCCCTTGTATTTCCTTAGCCAACTGTATACAACTAATATTTTTGATGCCCATATTGATCAAGTGAACGTTGTGCGCAATTTCTTACAAGGTGCTTTGTTTTTTTAGTATATTGCTGAATGAAATCTACATTTGGTGCATGATATATTGAAATAAAATGTTATAAATGTTATTTGTATATATATATATGTGTGTGTGTGTGTGTGTGTGTGTGGGTGTGAGTGTGTGTAATAGGCAGACAGAAACATACATACTTACATAAGTACATACATACAGACATACATACATTCATACATACATAAAGTGTTTGATTGTTTGTTTGTAAAATCACTTACTTAATAATACCTGATTAAACAGTGGCAGTTCTTAACACTACTTAAACAATGCTGCCTTAGGAAATATTAATGGCTTAGGACACTATTGCATCATTTCCTATGCAAAGGTACGCCTGATGTCCGATTACGACCTCCACAATGGGAGGAAAACTATCCTGAAGGACAGATTTGTCCCTTTCCTTGAGGCAAAGAGCCTCATCCCCTGCCTTCATCTTTCTATATGACAGAGCAAGAACCAAGCATTGGGTTGACTTATGTGTGAATGTGATACAGAAGAGAAGAAACCTTAATAGTTGATTTGCTCTAGGGGAGAATCTGGTAATTACGGGGCTTAGTGAAAATGAGACGATAAAGAATGATTATGTTTGAAATGAATAAAAAACTAGAAAATGAGAGCAATGATTTGCTTCAGAAGGCAATGCAGAATAAAAATGTGTTGGTTCAGTGAGTGAGATTTAAATGAGAGACAGCACTGACAGTTAGTATATTTGCCCCAGAGATAGAACTGAATGAGAATCAGAAAATCTCTGAAAAATTCTGAATCTAAGCTTGGCTCACTTTAGAGAAAGAGAATGGGTAGCTCAACTGGTTAGAATCCATCGGAGTCTTATGGAAATTTGTTCAATATTGGCTTGATTGTTGGGGAATGTATGGTTTTAAAAGAACATTCACGAGTACATGAGCAAAACAGAATGGATTATAGAGCGCTTGAAGATCACAATGTTCGTTTGGTGACGGTCCAGGGGCGTCATTTGGGCGTGGGGGGGCACTTGCCCCCTCAAGACACTGATGGCCCCCCCAAGACTTGGTTTGCCCCGTAGCCTTTGAAACATTAATAATAATAATAATAATAATAATAATAATAATAATAATAATAATAATAATATTATTATTATTATTATTATTATTATTATTATTATTATTATTATTATTATTATATATCATGTGAGTGGGTGTGGCACACCTGTTTGCTTCTTTATTAACTCAATACAGCTCTTATATTGTTTCAAAATGCTCCAAAATACGCACTGATGGTATGGGTGGGCTCACCCCACCCATACCATAAGTTCTAAACCTTTGGTCCCCACCCAAAGAAAAGTCTGAAATGACGCCACTGGTTTGGTCATAGTATTAGAAAGTTGCCACAATGATGAATGAGTCCCAGAGCTTTCGAAAACAGTGAAAGTTGAAAGTAAAACCTCATGAAAAGATTAACAGATTATTCCAGGTAACAAGGACAGTAGCCGTTTGTGGTGCTCTGGTCTCAAAGAGAGAATGCTAAACGAAAATTTTCATGATGAAGGTAAATAATTCAGATGTGCTGGAAAAAAGTATAACAAAATAAGAAAGTGATGGCTTGATTTAGCTGAACAGAGAGGTCCAAATATTCAAGAATTGCCAGACCATGCAACAAAGGTGCGTGAGTAGGATACTGTGACAAGAATGATCAATGTGCCGAGCTGAACATGACATTACATTTGATGTGGTTGCGTGTGTATATGTACAGGTATATGTATACCATTAACGTGTGTGTGTATATATATATATATATATATATATATATATATATATATATATATATATATATATATATATATATATATATATATATATATATATATATATATGTGTGTGTGTGTGTGTGTTAATTTAATTAAGCTTATCAGCTTGTAATTAAAATGAATCATTACAAATTTATTGCAATTCTCGTGGGCGTCAAGCTGCCCCAGAATTTGGCATGAAAACAGTACGCAGCGGAAATTGGATCACCTCATTATTTTGGGGCAATTCCGGGTATCGCGCTTACGAGCGTGCCACCAATGGCGGGTCTTGATTAGAGGCTCACCTCACAAATGTGCCATCATTACAGCTATCCAGTCTTGAATAACAGTTCTGATGCAATTTCCCAAGTATCAGCGTAAGCGTGCCGGCCTCGTTCATTACAGTTCTCATTACCCAGCGGAGAACGGCGTTCCTGGAAACCATATCGTGGTTTTGTACTTCACCAGATTCAGAGAAGGGGGGAAGGACTATTTCAGCAAAGGGTAATAGCTCGTGGAAATGTGGTGATCAGGGCGATATCGTAATGACAAGCCACGTGAACGATTTTTTTTTTTTTTCGTTTCTTTTTTTTATTTTGTGACCCTTTCCTATTTCGTGGGAACGAGGGGCGAAATAGACTATGGCTCGTTAGCCGAAATGTTCCTGCCGTCATTGGATGCGAATGATCCATCTCACCACCTCCCCTTGCCTTTTTACGCTGTTGTTCGGTATATGCTCGATTTCCAATTAGCTGTTATAAGAAGAAGAATGTCAATTACATCTTTTCGAAACCGTTTTCTACTTGCTCTGTATCCCTTCGATATGAAACAGAATTAATAATGCCAAAGAAAATATTTAAAGATATGATCAAACGTAAATAAATATTTATAAGTTCTCTGTTTATAGCAGCTATGTTGTTCTTTTAATTGATATCGGCATCAATGACCCAGTTGTCAAGATGTCAGATAACTCGAAATCACTCACTCATTCGTCGAGAGGTGTTTTGATATGTGTATTTATACACAGAAACGCGTATTGTGAAATATACATCTATACACATCCATATACACGCTCACAACCACTCACATTATATACTGTATATATATATATATATATATATATATATATATATATATATATATATATATATATATATATATATATATATATATATATATATATGTGTATGTATATATATATATATATATATATATATATATATATATATATATATATGACTGATACATTAACTGATCAAGCTATTTAAGAACAAAGACGAAGTTGCCTTCAACACAAGTTGATACTTCACCTTTTAATCCAGTTATTCCTGTTCACGTGAACCATTTTCATTTGCAGCAATGTGTCATTACCGTGAATCGCTTCTCAACTGCTGCAATGTGGGCGAATGAAATCATTATCAACGTCTATTCATTAGTGAACTTTCCCTCGGCAATTTAGAGGGCAGTAAAGTAATTTATACAGAGCATATTTGCTTGATTATATTCAGAATCGTTACATTTGTCCCGAATTCACAAGTCATTTAACCTCTTTCAATTGTCAATAATAAATATATATATATATATATATATATATATATATATATATATATATATATATATATATATATATATATATATATATATATACTTTTTGGCTGTGTGGCTAAATGCGCGTCACTGTAGTCCTGAGTTCTTGTCTTCCGTGGTTCGAGCCCACGAGACGACGGACTTATTATCAACTAAATAATTTCCCTTCGGGTAACACATATGAAAATATATTATTTCCGAGGTAAAGCGAATTGGATATTAAAGGACGTTTGTAGCTTAATGCTTGTACATGAATCACGGTGATGTGATAAAATTCATTCATATATATAAATTTATATATATTTATATATATATATATATATATATATATATATATATATATATATATATATATATATATATATATATATATATATATATATATATATATATATATATATATATATATATATATATATATATATATATATATATATATATATATATATATATATATATATATATATATATATATATATATATATATATTATTGGTCTTCATTATGGAATTTACATTTCCCCAAATCAGGTGTTCTAAAATTGTATGATTACTAAAAGTAACATATTTATGTCTTTATAAGTCTCTGAATTAGACAGTATTTAGTCACAGCATTCCAGTTAATGGATTCTATCACGAATTTGGAAGAGAATTAACTTGCCTTCAGCATCTACTAATGTTCAATGTGATTTGAAAGATTCCTCAGTTGCTAAAGTAGCTTACGGTTTCAGCGAGAGGCCTAAATCTTTGTGGAACGTTCAGATCAATTTTTTAGTTACTAAGTAAAAACACAGAAGTTAGAGAGAGAGAGAGAGAGACAGGCAGACAGACAGACAGAGACAGAGACAGAGACAGAGACAGAGACAGAGAGAGAGAGAGAGACAGAGACAGAGAGAGAGAGAGAGAGAGACAGACAGACAGACAGAGACAGAGAGAGAGAGGAGACAGAGACAGAGGCAGAGAGAGAGAGAGAGAGGGGAGACAAAGAGACAGAGAGAGAGAGATAGTGAGACAGACAGACAGACAGAGATAGAGAAGGAGACAGAGACAGAGACAGAGGCAGAGAGAGAGAGAGAGAGATAGAGACAAAGAGACAGAGAGAGAGATAGTGAGACAGACAGACAGACAGACAGACAGAGATAGAGAAGGAGACAGAGACAGGGACAGAGGCAGAGAGATAGAGAGAGAGATAGAGACAAAGAGAGAGAGAGAGAGAGAGAGATAGAGAGACAGACAGACAGACAGAGATAGAGAAGGAGACAGAGACAGGGACAGAGGCAGAGAGATAGAGAGAGAGAGATAGAGACAAAGAGACAGAGAGAGAGAGAGACAGACAGACAGACAGACAAACAGACAGACAGAGATAGAGAAGGAGACAGAGACAGAGACAGAGGCAGAGAGATAGAGAGAGAGATAGAGACAAAGAGACAGAGAGACAGACAGACAGACAGACAGACAGACAGAGATCTAGGTTTACATCTGCCATTTTTCTCACACCGGGAATGAGGCTCCCTTTCGCGTTTGACCGGGTTCGATGTCAAAGTCCCTTTAGCCATTCGATATTAAAGCCCGCCTCTCCATTTCTCAAAGCTTTGTCAGCATAACTGGGAACGCAAGAATTCGGGTGTCCCAAACCTTGTTACCCGAATAGACACAAAGCGACTGAGCGGTCCTTTCGCAGAGAGGGAAAGCGATGTCAAAATATAACATCGGTGTGCCCATGAATATTTGTGTATGTTTGTGTAAAGCAAGTGTAAAGCAAGTCGCTGAAAGAGGAGGGCTTTATAAGTTTAACACCTAAAAAGTTTTATAGTTTTTATTAGTTTTAATAATGATGCCTTAAGTACTTCTGTTTTTTTTTTTTTTAATATTGGCACATGAAAGGCTTAAACATCGAAGACATTTAAGCATAAGACAATTCATCATTTTCTTAATAATAATGGCCAGTGACGATGATACTGATGAAACATAAAGTGCCCCGGCTCTAAACCTAAATATTACAGGTAAAAAGAAAAGGATAAAAACAAGTATAACAGTGAGCGAATCTAACCAATCATTCTGGAATAAACAATAAGCAAATGAAAGCTGACATTTGATCGTCCTTGGAGAAAAGAATATTATAGTTGCTGAGTTACAGAAAATCTATTGCGGCTTTAGATTTAAGAGAGAATATTTTATAATCGGGAGGAAATAAAGCATCCATGCAATACAATTAAGGAAATGGAAAGGAGATTTTATAAATCAAAGCCGGAAAAAATCAGGTTCCGCTGGAATGAAATACAAACGTTCTTTCAGCAACAGGAAAAGATTAACCTTCGGATATTATTTGGCTTATCGATGCTTGAGCATTGTTAGGTAAACAAAAAAAAAAGTTTTTGAATTTTTCGATCTGAGAACAGGATGGTTTGATTTTTATAAACAATAAAAGAAGCGTGTACTTACACTAGCATATATAAGAAAGCTGCAGTGCAAAAGTATACCTTAGTTTAACTAGACCACTGGGCTGATTAACAGCTCTCCTAGGGCTGGCCCGAAGGATTAGATTTATTTTAAGTGGCTAAGAACCAATTAGTTACCTAGTAACGGGACCTACAGCTTATTGTGGAATCCGAACCACATTATAGCGAGAAATTAATTTCTATCACCAGAAATAAATTCCTCTTATTCTTCATTGGTCAGTCGGAGATTCGAACTCGCGGCCAGCAGAGTGCTAGCTGAGGGCTGCAGTGCAGCTCAGGAGAGAAATAAGCGAGCTTATAGCAGGCTAAACAATTGTAAAGGAAGGCACTACCATAGCCATTGAGAACAACTGGCCTAGACGCTCTTTAGCAGATTGAGGCAAACATTCTTTTTAGTTTTCTGTAAAAGAAAACTACTGAGATGGCTTTGTCTGACCGTCCGCCCTCAGATCTTAAAAACTGCTGAGACTAGAGGGCTGCAAATTGGTATGTTGATCATCCACCCTCCAGTATCAAACATAGTAAATTGCAGCCCTCTAGCCTCAATATTTTTAAATTTTATTTAAGGTTAAAGTTATCCATAATCGTGCATCTGGCAACGATATAAGACAGGCCACCACCGGTCCTTGGTTAAAGATTCATGGGCCGCGGCTCATACAGCATTATACCGAGACCACCCGAAAGATAGATTTATTTTCGGTGGCCTTGATTATACGCCGTACAGAAAACTCGATTGCGCCGAGGAAACTTCGGCGCACTTATTACCTGTTTAATCTTCAGAGCACAAAATGAGGACGCTGACAGTAACAGTTCTGTCAAACAGAGACCAAACTTAGAAATTCCAGTAGATTATTTCATAACGTCAGTGAAATTCGTCTTCATAGAATGATTAAATAGATAACAAAATGTTGAAACAGGCCGTAAAGAACCCAAGAATGTGGGCGTTTGAATTAATATAAAGTTAAATATGATCAATAACACAGACAGTGAATATATAAATAAACAAAAATTAGGTGACCAGATTTTATATCTGTTTCTGAACTGAGTAACACCAACGGGTTAAAATTTTAATATAGCGGTAGATGATAGAGAGAGCGTATATTGATCCAGCTGTGTTTAATATCAAACGGACATACAGATTAAGATTTGCGTAAGCGTGCATTCATCGAGGGAATTCTTTGCAAATATTACTTTAACTTCGAAAAGGCGTTCGCCTCTTTTTTAAGAGCTGTGCTATTTTTGACGCATTGCAATAATTTTAAGATTACCATGATAATTGCACTTGGCTTCCGTTATTCAAGTTCTCTTTAAAATATATAACTGTATATATATATATATATATATATATATATATATATATATATATATATATATATATATAAATATATATATATTCATGAATTTCTAGAACCTGGTTTAACAAGACAGCTATGGATCTATTAGAAAATTCAGAGCTCTTAATAAAAAGAGAAAAAAACGTCGTTCACTTTCTTGTTTTATTGTGCATCCTGTACAATTATAAACACCTCAAACATACGAGGTGTGTCTATTAAATAACGAGACTGATTAAATAACTCACATTTATTTATATGTATTACAAACTTAACGCTTTTCCCCTTCAGTATACTCCCCACTAGCACGAATACATTACTGCAGTCTTCTTTTCCGCTGGTCGAAGGCAAGGCGGAAATCAGTTTCTGTCACTGTTTCATCACATCCGCCGTTTTCTTCTTGACAGCATCAACTGACCCGAAACGTGTCCCTTTAAGCACTGATTTAACTTTGGGAAAAGATGACGATAAAAGACCAGTGGAAAAGCAGACTGCAGCAAATGTATTAATGCAAATGGGGCGTATATTGAAGGGGACATGCATTAGATTTGTCATACATTTTAAAAAAGGGTGAGTTGTTTAACCAGTCTCGTTATTTAATAGATACACCTCGTATGTTAATAAAGAAAAAAAGCTAATATCATCCTATCAGGTGTTCTCGTATTGTTAGCAGAATTTGAACGTTGAAGACTTGTTCTAA
>NC_089762.1:32040890-32048390 GCF_040412425.1 Macrobrachium rosenbergii | reverse complement strand
TACATACATATACATATATATGTATATATATACATATATATATATATATATATATATATATATATATATATATATCGGACTAATATTACACGATATATTTTACACATTTAAACACCAAGCCTCACATAATTTCACTACACCGCAGAAATAGCTCACAGCCAAAAGAAGTTGCATACGATAAATGTACCTACCCTGACTAGGGTTAAAACCAGTGCCTTTTAGGATGACACATGGAAAAACAGTCCACTTTTCCAGTGTGCCGTCGGTTGGTGGCTTAGTGGATAAGTCGGCTGTGGTTAAGGAGATGTGAGCGGGAAAAGGGTAGACATTCACGCACTGAATATTTAGAGGCAAATCTCAGCTTGTACTAATAGGAGAAATGTACGCTTTGCTCAAAACGAGCTGCACAGACTTGTGGCGCGTTTCAAAGTGCTTGTCATAAAAACAAGTAAAGGGTTAATGTTGGCAAGAGTAACGATATGAAGACAAACCGAATTCAGCAAGATGGAACGATCAACGTTAGTATTAATTGTGGAAAATTTTAAATGGTTTATTCATTCGGGTTTTTTGGGAATTGGTATGAATGATTGTGGTAGGATACAAGGAGTGTATCAGTTACTAGGATGAGGGTAGCAACTGAGTGTTAAGTAGCGCGTTATATTAGTATGTGAATGAGCCATAGTGCATGTCTATGAAGTTGGTAATATTCTGGAAGTTATCTGCACTGGAGGTCATCCTTCATTCAACTGGAAAAGGATGAAGGTGGCTCTGACATTTGTTTAGGGTTTTTCAGTAGCGTTCCCCATAAAGATGAATGGTTATTTTGTATATGTAAGAATTTCACTTTTAATTTTTACATATAAAAACTTTTTGTTAGTTCAGGAAAATACATCAAAGAAGAGGTAAACTGTAAAAGTTTTAGACAAAACACAAATAGAGAAACAGTAACTCTCGAGAAGCGACGAGGTAAAGTGTCTCATCAGTTCACAATCTGAAGTAGGGCATTAGCAACAGACTAACACTGAACGGAATAAAATACTTGCAGAGTATTTTCCTATCAAATAAAGATTTTCAGTTACATTCTGTATCAAAAGTGTAAAGGCTTTGCATGTAGACTTCGCATTTGTAAGCGCGTATATCTGTATATTTTCACGACGAACAAGAAACCAAATCACATCATCACGCCGTTGCGTGCATACGAGAAGGGTCATCGCATCCCGCTGTAAGTGGCTCTGTTAATTCGAACCTCAATACCCGATGCATTTCCCCAAGGAGCCCTCAAGGCTTAGCAGAGACGAAACTCGCGTTGCCCAACTCGAGAGAAGTTAATATGAAAATCTGTCTCCCAGGCTTGATTAATGGCGCCATTTCCACAGCGATGAGTCAGGACATATGTGAGCTTAAGAGGAAGAAGAAGAAGAAGAAGAAGGACTGGAGTAACACCCACAGGGCTGTGGGCTGTGGCATGCTCGAGACGAATTTCGGAGATGTGATTATGGCCTCCGACGCTTATGATTAATATTGCCTTGGCTATTAATGCAGATTTCGTAATTTCCGAGATATGGTTATGGCCTCTCACGTATTCGTGATTAATGCTGCCTTTAATGTTAATGCATTCATTGTCAACAGGACATGTACAGTGTCGATTAATGATTAATGCAAATTAAAAACTTGTCTGAAGGTTATTTCATAATATGCGTAAAAGAGGGTTATTTTATGATGAAAATCAAGAAGCAATAGAATTCATAATTCTAATGATAATGCACTTCCTTCTTAATTCAGTTTATAACATTCACTGATTAATTATCAAGTCACAGTTTTACGTATTTCTAACAGCCATTCGAGTATCTCGCAAATAGATGACTTCTAAGACCAAAAAGTAAAAAGTAAAGAACTGGAGCTGTTCTTCTCTCTCTCTCTCTCTCTCTCTCTCTCTCTCTCTCTCTCTCTCTCTCTCTCTCTCTGTTAGGAGAAGTTCAAAACAAACAATTGAAGCTTCACTCTACTTCCATAAAGCTATTTCGAACCACCTTTGTGATTCCACCTAAAGGAAAGAATAATTTGGAGAATTTCTCTCTTGAAATAAAGTCTATGACTCAGAATAACTCTGTTGGATTTACCAGGTAATTTTTGTTCATTGGTACTTGACTTTCTTCCTTTGCAAACTCATAAACTTGAGATCAGTATCTTAATCAGACTACTTAATTATTAAGAACTTTGAATATTGCAGTGAGAAATGTTTAGTAACGAGATGAAATTTATAGCTGTGGGTGCTAAAAATGTTAAATTTCACAATGATGTCAACCAGCCAATGGGTTAAAAATAGTATATATTATAATTTATCAAATTCCCATGTTTTAAAATAGCAGTCATGAACTTGGTCATTTTTTTAATGAAAAGGTTTTGAACGGAGTTATTTTCTATCTCTAAAATTTATTAGTTTCGATTATAGCAAGGCTTTGAAACACATTCCCTCTGAATGACACATTTATGTTTTATGGTTTCACAAATTTTATGTATATACCTGCGTCTACATTTTACCATGTAATTTAATTTATTCGTATTTCATTTACTTTTGTTCTAGATAGCAAACAAGTAAAACATGCGTTGAAGTTTCTTCGGCGCAATCAAGTTTTCTGTACAGCGTATAATGCTGTGTGAAATTCTCAGCCACGGTCCATGAAACTATCAGCCGTGGCCCATTAAACTTTCACCCACGGCCCGGTGGTGGCCTGTGTTGTTGGCACTAATAGCGGTGCCAGACGCACGTTCATGGCTAACTTTAACCTTAAATAAAATAAAAACTACAGAGGCTAGAGGGCTGCAATTTGGTACGTTTGATAATTGGAGGGTGGATGATCAGCATACTAATTTGCAGCCCTCTAGCCTCTGTAGCTTTTAAGATCTGAGGGCGGACGGACAGACAAATAGCCATCTCAATAGTTTTCTTTTACAGAAAACTAAAAGCATAAAAATGGCTTTGTAGTGTAAATATGATGTAAACTAGTGCGTACATTGTCCAGAAAAAGTAATAAATGTAAATTACAATTAACTGCAATTCTGTATATATTAGCGGCCAAAAATACTGCATTACACAGTTTTTATTTTTTTATTTTATTTTTTCCTATTGTAGCAGCGCAATGCAGTCATTTTAAAACGATGTGATGTTTTTATAACAAATAATGACCATCATTCTAATACAAGCTTGATGGCGCGCGCTAGACTGCGCTGGAACTCGGCACTGCCCATAAAGTCTCCCCTACCTACCCAACCCCACCCGGGGCGGACAAACAGGTTTCCAGGAGGAGGGCGGATGTGCCATGTCTCCCCTACCCTCCCGATCCCCTGCTAACCCCGCCCGCACCTGGGGCGGACAAACAGGTTTGCAGGAGGAGGGTGGATGTGTCATGTCTTCCCTACCCTCTCGATCCCCTACCTACCTCCCCTACCCGGGGAGGACAAACAAGAAAGATCCACTCGGATTTTATTATTATAGATAGATTTTAGTTTTGATTTTGACCTTAAACACTTGAAATCACAAAAAGGAGCAGAAGCTGAAAAAGTTGCTTATCCATTACATTTTTCAATAATTTCTAGGATCAACTTTCTCATTATGTATCACAAAAACTGAAAAATATGACTTCAAGGAATTTTTGTAATGTTATCAGCCTCTGAAACTGAACAACGTCTGTGGCAATAGTAAGTAAATTTAGATTCAACTAGGTACCCTAATTATTGTCATAATTTTTCTTCTTGCTATTACAAAAAGTACAAAAAAAAAAAACTAGTAAATATAACTCGTTTTGTAGACGAAATCTTATTAAGAACATTACGTATGCATAAAAGATACGGAAATGCTCGTATCTAAAGATAATATAAAAGAAAACATTAAAGCAGGTTATTTAAGGCAAGGGTTATAAGAGTGGGAATATTAACCGAACGAGCCCTAGTTGCAAGAGGAAGAATACAACTGAGAGAAAAACATTCTTACCCCACAAGAAAGTGAAAAATCAGGTCATCAAAAGGATAATGCTTTAGGTTACAAGACAAACAGTATGTTACAAGACAAACAGTATGTTACAAGACAAACAGTATGTTACAAGACAAACAGTATGTTATAAGACAAACTGTATGTTACAAGACAAACAGTATGTTACAAGAATCAGTATGTTACAAGACAAACAGTATGTTACAAGACAAACTGTATGTTACAAGACAAACTGTATGTTACAAGACAAACAGTATGTTACAAGACAAACTGTATGTTACAAGACAAACAGTATGTTACAAGACAAACTGTATGTTACAAGACAAACAGTATGTTACAAGACAAACAGTATGTTACAAGACAAACAGTATGTTATAAGACAAACAGTATGTTACAAGACAAACAGTATGTTACAAGACAAACAGTATGTTATAAGACAAACTGTATGTTACAAGACAAACAGTATGTTACAAGAATCAGTATGTTACAAGACAAACAGTATGTTACAAGACAAACTGTATGTTACAAGACAAACTGTATGTTACAAGACAAACAGTATGTTACAAGACAAACTGTATGTTACAAGACAAACAGTATGTTACAAGACAAACAGTATGTTACAAGACAAACAGTATGTTACAAGACAAACAGTATGTTATAAGACAAACTGTATGTTACAAGACAAACAGTATGTTACAAGAATCAGTATGTTACAAGACAAACAGTATGTTACAAGACAAACTGTATGTTACAAGACAAAAGTATAAGCCATAAGACAAACTGTATGTTACAAGACAAACAGTATGTTACAAGACAAACTGTATGTTACAAGACAAACAGTATGTTACAAGACAAACTGTATGTTACAAGACAAACAGTATGTTACAAGACAAACAGTATGTTACAAGACAAACAGTATGTTACAACAAACTGTATGTTACAAGACAAACTGTATGTTACAAGACAAACAAACAGTATGTTACAAGACAAACAAACAGTATGTTACAAGACAAACTGTATGTTACAAGACAAACAGTATGTTACAAGAAATAGTATGTTACAAGACAAACTGTATGTTACAAGACAAACAGTATGTTACAACAAACTGTATGTTACAAGACAAACAGTATGTTACAAGACAAACTGTATGTTAAAGACAAACAGTATGTTACAACAAACTGTATGTTACAAGACAAACTGTATGTTACAAGACAAACAAACAGTATGTTACAAGACAAACAGTATGTTACAAAACAAACTGGAGTAAGATGCCAAGGTTAAAGAACCAGGGGCTAAACAAAGTAAACTTGGGTTGTTGCACAGTGGACAAATAATATGGTCACTTGACTGTGTTGCAAGTTAAGTGAGATCGGGAATTCATGTATTAATGAAACATACAGCAAAGAAGCATCGTTGTAAGCAGCGAGAGACAAAGGTCCCACCATAGATGGAGAATGTATTGATATCTGAAAAAATAGCTTCATTGACTGAGGTGGAGAAAACGATTTGGAAAGTTCAACAAAACACCAAACAAGTAAAAAATGCGCGGAAGTTTCTTCGCCGCAATCGAGTTTTCTATACAGCGAATAATGCTGTATGAGCCGCGGCCCATGGAACTTTCAGCCACGGCTAGGTGGTGGCCTATCCTATAGCGTCGCCAGAGGCACAATCATGGCTAACTTTAACCTTAAATGAAATAAAACCTACAGAGGTTAGAGGGCTGCGATTTGGCATGTTTGATAATTGGAGGGTGGATGACCAATATACCAAGTTGCAGCCCTCTAGCCTCAGTAGTTTTTAAGATCTGAGGGCGGACAGAAAAAGTGCGGACGGACAGACAAAGCCATCTCAGTAGTTCACTTTTACAGAAAACTAAAATTACTCGAGTGAGTATTGTCAGTCTGAAGATCTCGCCAAGTGAAGAAAACAAGAACCTGATTTAGATCCTTAACAAAGCTAATTGAAAACCTTAGTGGGAGGGTACTGAATAAAAAGAAAATGACCGAATACTAACTCAGTGATACTTGCATTATTTTTATCTGGAACCATCCTTATAATTAGGAACGTCTTATTCTAAATATATATATATATATATATATATATATATATATATATATATATATATATATATATATATATATATATATATATATATATATATATATATATATATATATATATATATATATATATATATATATATATATATATATATATATATATATATATTTATATATATATTTATATATATATATTATATATATATATATATACGTATATATGTATAGATATATATGTGTGTATGTATGTATGTAGGTATGTATCCATACATGTATCATACACATATGAGTACAGAGATAGCATTATGTTTGATTCCATAATGCATTACGGCGTACACGATTGTCGATATATTTGTGCACAAGCATGCGCAAGACAGGGGAAATAATCTTGATCTAGACCGACACGATAAGATTATTAAAATTAAGATTAAGCTCTTACACGAGGCACGACACAACCACGGACTGCACTTTCCAACAGCGAGAAACACGGCGTCTTTCGAGATCCATCTAATGCTCTGAAACATTACGAAATTCTTCCAGGAAGCTTGAATAATTATATCATCCGTTGTCGGCGAAATGCGCTTCTCGCCAGAGTTATAAAGACAAATGACTGTTAGTCGAGAGTGATGTTGCAGCCTGTCGTATTAAAGTGGTTTATCGCCACTTTCCTATTGCCGGAGTAACACCTACAGTAGTTTTACCAGTATATGGAAATTTAGTGTTATAGGAGGCGAAGAAAATTCAAAGTGGAAAGTAAATGTTTAGATTAAGCGCACGAAAGATAACAGAGGGACGCGTGTTTTAAAAGTTGACATTCAGTATTTCAGGAAGTAAAGAAAATACAAACGAAAGATAACAGAGGGACGCGTGTATTTAAAAGTTGAAATTCAGTATTACAGGAAGTAAAGAAAATACAAAGTCGCAAATAAATCTTAGATTAAGCGAACGAAAGATAATACAAAGACACGTGCATTTAGAAGTTATATAATGTCTAAAGTAAAAACATTACCAGAAAAATAGATGATGTTCAGTTCTTTTTCCTCCTAAACACCTTATTAGTAAAAGATTTGTGAAGACATATTTTCCTCCTTAAGATATACATGGGGTGGTAATTATGACATAGCACTCAATATGGCAGCACATTCAAATAACATGTTGGCATCACTTTTACATGCTGTGAGTAACCAATGTCCACTGAGAGTTACTTGACAAATCTATTGTAAACAAAGATAGTGACTGTTTATTGCAGTGTCATAGCTGTGGACTTTGATCGGCTAAATTCTGAACATTTGCCTTTCCCCAAACTGCTTTCATTTTATTTGTTGCATATTCATTGGTAATAATCATTATCATTTATTTTTTATGGACGATTAAAGGATCATTGTTTTGGCCGATGAATTCATCTAGCGACAATTCATCATCAACAATGGTGGTTCTATACAAAGAATTGCA
>NC_089762.1:32025890-32028390 GCF_040412425.1 Macrobrachium rosenbergii | reverse complement strand
ATTTAGTTTACAGAGATGTGATGAGTTGATTCACTGGCTTGTGGCCCCGGGTCATTGGATATTAGGGATGCATAATCCAGAAATGGAACAAAATTAATTGTACTATTTTACACCTTCAATAACTTCTTTATAACCCTGTTTAGAAAATGGGTTTTTTAATCAATTGAATCAAGTCTGATCTGTAAATGATTTATATCACCGTTTTCAATAATCCCCAGTTCATTAATTGTTCCCCAAAACGACCCAGAATGGAAAAATAAGAGCAGACGTTTCGGAAAGGTATAAACTGTGGACTTCGAGACGTCGAGTTTCATTCTTTGATATTTTCTATGAAAAAATGAGTTGTTGAAACAGATAACGATAACACTGATACGTTTCAATGACTATCGTATCAACCTGAATTCATAGACGTTATCCTCTTTTTGCTTTTAATATTTACGTTCTTAAATTTCTCTGTTTTACTTCAGTTCATTTAATGCTTGGTAGAGCAAACTTCAAAATGCATAGGTAGGGCTCATATATAATTCAAACGTCGTTTCTGAAGGAGACAATGAAAGTTGATCACTTTTTGTGACAGGTTCTTTATTTAGAAAAATCCTATGAAAGCTTTCGGTAAAGTGTTTGAATGTTCCACTTCATAACTAAAACGAACACATATCAATAGTACTTCTTAACTGGAAAAGATTGTTAATTTTACATGTGTTCGCTTAAATCCTTAATCTAACAAATTCTAAAGAAAAACACTTTAATACCCTAAGTAAAGTATTAGACTGAGAAGTCCATAGTTTAAGGCACTAATTGTTCTTTACAGTATGGCCCTAGGCGGCAATTGATCTTGCCCTTGAAAAATCATTCACTGATTGAACTGTATAGATCATTTTTGCAATCGTTTTTGGTCACTATCTTTTATCAGAGATATTAGAGTTTATAAGAGGGCATAATATGCATTTAGATGAACACATGCATATTTACTCCGTCTTTTAAGATTACCTTATTACATACCATATTACAGCCCTGTAACTCAGTAGTTTTTATTTCATTTAAGGTTAAAGTTAGCCACAATCGTGCTTAGAGCAACGATATGGGATAGGCCACCACCGGGCCGTGGTTAAAGTTTCATGGGCAGCGGCTCATGTAGCATTATGCCGAGACCACCGAAAGACAGATCTATTTTCGGTGGCCTTGATTATGCGCTGTAGCCGCTGTACAGAGAACTCGATTGCTCAGAAGACTCTCCGGAGCATTTTTCACTTATTATCCCTGGCTGTAATGACTCCAGTCAAATTAAAGTCAGGCACAAATGCAATGCTGTGATCAACACAGGAACAATGACCACAATGGGAGAATTGAACCCGGTTCCACTAGCATTGTAATCACTAGACTGACTATATACTATGACGCACTCGATCCTTTGACCCCAAAATTATCTTAGATGTAATATAAATACAGTTCAATCTTATATATATATATATATATATATATATATATATATATATATATATATATATATATATATATATATATATATATATATATATATATATATATATATATATATATATATATATATATATATACTTTGGATAAACTCGCCACGTCACACTATGACACTCATGCAGAAATGATCAAGGCATGAACGGTAAGAAAATGGAAAAAAAAAATCAGTTTTTCTATTCACTTTTCATTTTTTGGGAATTGCCCGGTAATTTTCGGTGCCCTGCAGTCCTTTACAATTACGGTGACTGAGATGAATCTATCAATATTCAGGCTAACGCATATCAACCATCACAAAAAATATCATTAACAGCAAAACTAGAAAAAAGTATATACTTATTAATTCAGTAAGAAACAAACAGATAGAGCTGCGGAAGTTAATAAATTGTTCAATGAAGCGCCTCTTGCATAGAATCTCATGCGCTGAAATTCCCGGATAATATGTTAGGCCAACAATGTATTCAGCCTGAAATTTCATGAAGGATAAGCAAATTCTGTGAGGAAAAACAAATTCTTGTTATGATGATAAGAAATGTTTTCTTATGCTGGGAGAGAGTTTGTCTCCTCTTCTTTAGGTTGACTGGTTTCTAAGTTTCACACAAAATTTGTAGAGAGAAATCACCTCGCTTGGTCTTTTAAGAATTAGAATTTCCTATATTATTTGGCAGTCAGACTTGCACTCATTATGCGTTAGATATAGCTCATAAGTTTAACTGTGAAGTAGAAAAAGATATCAGAGACCCATGATAAAGAAACTACAGCAGCAGGAACAATGCAAGTACAATTCTGTAATTAAGGGTAGAACAGCAAAGGCACAAGAAGTAATATATATATATATATATATATATATATATATATATATATATATATATATATATATATATATATATATGTATATGTATATATATATATGTATATGTATATGTATATATATATATATATATATATATATATATATATATATATATATATATATATATATATATATATATATATGATAATGTAC
>NC_089762.1:31985890-32020890 GCF_040412425.1 Macrobrachium rosenbergii | reverse complement strand
CTCTATTGTGTTTGTATGGGGACCTTTATTAGATAGAATTTTGTTATAACAGCAAATATTTTAGTTATATATATATATATATATATATATATATATATATATATATATATATATATATATATATATATATATATATATATATATATATTAATGGATGCAACATAATAGCTGAAGAATGGTAACAAACTTTCTGAGGCAACATAATAGTTGATTTGGTAACGACCCAAAGGCTGGATGGTTAACCAGGATATAACTGAAGATGGGTGGTTTAGAAGAGTTAGGTGAGAGGAATGATTATTTTTCATTTGCCGAAGAATTATTGTTATTAATGTGATTGTGAAACAGACTTTATAATTTGGTTTAAACAAGAAGAGAGAAGGGTGATTGTTACTTTATTATTATTATTATTATTATTATTATTATTATTATTATTATTATTATTATTATTATTATTATTATTATTATTATTATTATTATTAATTTATGAGTTACGGGATAAAGCTTTATGCAGCATACAAGGACCCTTCATAAGTAACTTCGTGATGGAATCGAATGAAGGTTTTAGAATGAGAGAGTGGCTGGTTAGGAGTAATAGTCTGTTATATAATAATCAGGTATTTCCAAAACCTTGCCTTTTTATCTGTATGTGTGAATTGATGAGAGAAATCAGACAACAAATATTAGATGTAGTTGGAAATCAGGTCATAGAGTCAATTGGGAATAATGAAAAAATTCTGCTTTTGATTCAAAGCTTGTAAGAGTTTTACAGAAGAGGAAATTACAAAGGAATATAGGGTAAGAACAATATTGAATGTAAACCAGGAAATCGGAGCAGAATGAGTTGATTTATACCGGTATTTGGAATCAATTATAATGGAGCATGATTTCATCGGGGAAAAGGCGAGTCACAGGGTAGGTTTAGATAGGAAAGTGGCATAGCAGACGAAACAGATTTGGAAAGGACGTGAGAATTTTACGGAAACCAAAATTAGAAATCATGAAGAACTGTTGAGCCAACTTTCGTTTTGGGAATAAAGTTAATAACTTTGTCAAATGCTAGTATAATAAAAATAGGTGAAAATGGTTCAGAAAACCATTTTTTTATTTTAAGCGGAGTGAAAAAAATTGAAGGATGAGATGTTTAGAATCTGATAACTATATGGTGATAACGTTGGTGAACTTGATAATAAGAGCATTGCGTTTTTCACATGGTCTGGTCATGTGGAGAAGAATGGAGCACAGTCGGTGCTACTATAGTAGGCCGTCTACCTAGGGGATCAAATGTGTTTCGATGTGTTTAGTACTAGACCCTCGGGGATCAAATATGATCAAATGCACTTAGGGACATTTGGTCCCCGAGGGCCTAGTACTAAACACGGCGAAACAGTGTAGAAACACCCAGGTAGCACCGCACAGTCTTGCTGGCAGGACAATGAACTTTTCGAATGAGCTACGAAAATTTTCCAAAATATCACCATGTGATTATTCAACTCAAACGGACACCATCAAAGAAACTAAATTAAAACAGAAGCAGTTTACTTTAGAGTACCATGATTTATAGAGGGTGTGTTATTACATTTTGAAATGAGTCTGTCGCAGATGTTATTAATGTTTGCATCGCATGATTATTAAGGTCCAAATTAATTCCATCTTGTATGTATGTGTGTGTGTGTTGTGTGTGTGTTGTGTGTGTGTGTGTGTGTGTGTGTGTGTGTAAGAGAGACCACTGCATATAGTATTTGTTCTGAAACAGCTGTGTGAGAAGTTTGAGAGTAAAAATGAAAAGTTTTATATGGAGCCACTGGACCTAGATAAAACGTATAACACAATAAGTAGACTTAATTCAGAATGTGTTCAGATGCGTAATGCAAAAAGTTCTTTATTTTACTAGAATTTCCTATGAAGACTCCAAAGACTTGTTTAATATAAATGAGGCTGTGAGTAGGTGGTATACTCTGCCCCATGGTGGGTTAATTATTTAGTTGCTACACCGGTGACAGAAATCATGGCGAAGAAAAGAAGTGTAACTGCAAATTTCTGGGGCGAGAAAAAGGGGCATGAATGGAATATGGTACGGCTTGTATTTGAAAACAAATCTGAATTAACCGATGACAGTAAAGAACCAGTAGAAAATGCGCCGAAGTTTCTTCGGCGCAGTCGAGTTTTCTGTACAGTATATAATCAAGGCCACCGAAAATAGATCTATCTTTCGGTGGTGTTGGTATAATTCTGTATGAGCCGCGGCCTATGAAACTTTAACCACCGCCTGGTGGTGGCCTGCCCTATATCGTTGTCAGACGCACGATTATGGCTAACTTTAACCTCAAATAAAATAAAAAAAACTACTGAGGCTAAAGGGTTGCAATTTGGTATGTTTGATGATTGGAGGGTGGATGATCATCATACCAATTTTCAGCCCTCCGGCCTCAGTAGTTTTTAAGACCTGAGGGCGGACAGAAAAAGTGCGGAAGGACAGACAAAGCCGGCACAATAATTTTTTTTTCTACAGGAAACTAAAAACTGCTTGGTTTGGCAAGAAATTTTGAAATTGTGTCTAAGAGGAGAGTTTTGAAAGTGAAGTTAACATGAGCAACGTAATAATGATATATGTGGTGCAGATAGATAAGACAATATTTGATAGATATTGGAAGAAGGGAAGTAGTTGAGTTAAACAGGTATTTGGGCGTCCATGTTGCCAGAAGAATGTCGAGATGATAAAAAAAAATGTAAACCATACAGTAACCCAAAGTAGCTTAATCTGTGCAAAATGACTAAAAGAGAAATATGAAGAAAGCAAAAATTCTGATATACAAAGATTCCTTTGAGTCAAAACTGCTCTATGGAAGTGAAGTGTTGACGACGAAAGAAAATAAATAAAATTAAACAGAACGACAAAGACTGAAGTTTTAGGAGCAAAAGTGGAACCGAAGAACCGGAACACTTTGCAGTGTTTTAATCAAGTGGAAAGGACTAACGGCGGCAGAGATCGAAAGGAACCTATAATCTGGAAGTCTTGGGAAGAAAAAAGTAGAAGGACGCCAAAAAGAATTCGCGTTATATGGCAGAAGGGGTCGACATAGAACGCCAGACGGGGGTAAGTAACGAGGTATTTGTATGGGAGTCCTATTACTGTCAATAAGACATCCGGGAGGGTAGATGAAGTGTCTCTAGTGGAATGTTGATCACACGGGATTCAGTGAACGTGGATGCTATTCTTGTCTTGTTTTTCTCTCAGGTCGCTCATTGAAGCTGAGGGAATCGTTGGTTGGGAAAGATTCATGGGTAAAAATATACATTGAATAACTCTGAAGGAAAATAGATGCTGTGGAGAAAGTTGGTTTGTAATATTTATAAATACAGAAATATATTAAACTATTTTGAAGTGAGATATAACTCCTTAATAAAAAATAGATAGTTTTTTTTGTGCCAAGACTGTTCGATTTTATTGGATTTTAAGACATCTATGCTGTCAAGCCAAGCACTTTCAGCCATTCAGCGCTTAAAACAGTGAAAAGACTGAGTTGGAGAGGTTGGACAGCAAGATTAGAGATCCAGTAAATAAAGGAGGTGAAGTAGAAGAATTTGAAGGTAGAACTAGAAGAAAACTTCACAGCTGTAATAAGGAGTAATAGTTAAAGATGTTGGACAGCAAAATTAAAGGAAGAGAACGGATATGAACGTAAAGTAAAAGACTAAAATGTGAGAGCGGCTAGAGACCGAAGGCCGTCGCAGAACCCTTTAGTAATGCCTACAGTGCACCACGTAAGGTGCCCTGACGGTACCACCCCGTACGAGGATCAACACTATTGAGAAGAATGTCAGCTCTTAAAAGGGACGTCGCGATGCAAGCTAACACATGTCGACAAATATCACGAATTATTTTTTCTACATACATCTCATAAGTATCTGAAACTTTTTAATAAGAACTTTACCATCCCAGGCCATTGTAACTTTTTAATGGGCGGGAATTGCCACTTTCAAGCTGATGAGAATCATAATTATAAGGACTTTTCCCTCACTCAAATTTCCCAAAGTATTTAATGGGATTTGGGCAAATGGAAGCGAAGACTTTTTTTTTTTTTGTCTCTGAATGACAGACTTCAGAAGTCTAAATCGTTTGTCGCTGGTCTCCAATTCCTTAATCTTTTCATGGTAAATGTTAAATGATGCTAATAGCCATTTTTTTTTTTTTTTTTTTGCTCTTAGAGAGTCTTGAACAAGTAAGATAAGCCCGCTATGCATAGACGAACACAACGAGATTACGTAGGGAGTCTGCGTATGATGTATGTATATGTATGTTGCTTAATCTTTTCATGATAATGTTAACCTATGCTAATAATCATTTGTTCCTCTTTGCATAATTTAACAAATAAAACAGACCCATTGTATATTTATATATATATATATATATATATATATATATATATATATATATATATATATATATATATATATATATATATATATATATAGTATTCAGAGAAGAGTCAAATAACATTATGATACTATAACCTTGCCTCCCACTGTTGACAAGATGAAGAAGAAAAGAAAAGCAAAGGTGGTCTGCTTGTATGGCTCACTGTCTGCGTTTCATACAAACATGCATACATACATGGAAGCATGAATACATATGTCATACGCATGCTTCCTACATAAATTCTTTGTGTGCGTTTATTCGCATATATATATATATATATATATATATATATATATATATATATATATATATATATATATATATATATATATATATATATATATATATATATATATATATATATATATATATATATACAGCATAAATATATGTATGTATGTATGTATGTACAGCATATGTATATATATACCAGTAAACACACACAACGAATTTATGTAAGGAGTATGCGTATGATGTATGTACTCATGCTTCCATGTATGTATGTATGTATGTTTGTATGAAACACAGACAGTGAGCCATACTAGCAGGCCCCCTTTGCTTTTCTTTTCTTCTTCATCTTGTCAACAGTAGGTGACAAAGATTATAGCATCATAATATTATTTGGCTCTTCTCGGAATACCAACTACAACTTTCTCCAGCCAAAGAAAATTAAGAAAACTTGACAAATGGATGACAGCAGCTTTCTGGCTGAAAGGATAGATAGATTCCTAATTATGAGGAAGAAGTAGAGGGAAGAACAACTTATAATTACATGTATCAAAACTCACAACAACCAAAAGCAAGACTAAACCTTGAAAAGAATAAAAGAAAGTTTTATGAAACATTCTGCGGAAAACTTGGTTATTTTATATAAACAAGTAAACGATGCGCCGAAGTTTCTTCGGAGCAGTCGAGTTTTCTGTACAGCGTATAATCAAGGGCACCGAAAATAGATCTATCTTTCGGTGGCCTTGATATAATGCTGTATGAGCCGCGGCCCATAAAACTCTCAGCCAGCCGTAATGGCCTGTGTTGTTGCGTTGCCAGAAGCACGATTATGGCTAACTTTAACCTTCAATAAAATAAAAAAACTACTGAGGCTAGAGGGCTGCAATTTGGTATCTTTGATAAGTGGAGGATGGATGATCAACTGACCAATTTGCAGCCCTCTAGCCTCAGTAGTCTTAAAGATCTGAGGGCGGACAGCAAAAGTGCGGACGGACAGACAAAGCCGGCACAATAGTTTTCTTTCACAGAAAACTAAAACAGGTACGGTATTCATGATGTCCTTCGTTAGCAGAAGTTCTCTCTCTCTCTCTCTCTCTCTCTCTCTCTCTCTCTCTCTCTCTCTCTCTCTCTCTCTCTCTCTCTCTCTCTGCCAAGTCTTGTGGCATTATACCTTCGAATTTAAAAAATCGGGAAAATATACTTTTGACATTACTGCCACATTTATAGGAAATCAGGATAACCTAAATTACTTTTTTGTGCAAAACATGAAAAGAGTGTTATTATAATATATAAAATAGAACATGCAATTTATATTATCAGAAGAATTCCAGACGATAGTTCCATCTGCTCGAATTTTCACCTCAGTGGTGAGAAAACTGGGTTCGAATCCAAGTTGGAGATAGAATCTCATAGGTATTTGTAAGCATGTGCATTTCAGTCTCAATACGACCTTGTGAACCTGAATAGCGACATGAGCACCTGGCAGTTAGCACACTACAGTGGATTGCACTAGGGTTGGGATGAGGATGGATCAAGCATCTAGCAACCTCAACCCAAAAATACTCCATATATATATATATATATATATATATATATATATATATATATATATATATGTGTGTGTGTGTGTGTGTGTGTGAGTGAGTGTGTGTGTATCTATATATATATATATATATATATATATATATATATATATATATATATATATATATATATATATATATATTTATATGTATCTGTCTATCTATCTATCTATCCATATATATATATATATATATATATATATATATATATATATATATATATATATATATATATATATATATATATATATATATATATATATATATATATATATATATATATATTACGTCTTTATCTTTCTTTTCAATGAGGCGGCGCTAAAAGGGATAAACTTTCACTTCTCAACATGTCTCTAAGGATGGGGTTGCCAGCCTCATGCCCCTTTTCCCTAACTCCAGCTGGTGAAGGTACCCACTCGAGCACGGCTGACTGGCGGGTAGCAGACTGTGAGTGACCTTCGGACCTTACAGATGCGAGCCAGATTGCTCTTCCAGTGAAGCATTAATTACATGAAATAGATTTTGCCTCCTCTAAGTTATTAATACATGATAAATTTTATGCAATAATTATTTATGATAACCAGTGGGAACGATAATTACCTCTTGCTATCAGAACACAAAAAAAAATTGTTACACAAAACTCAAAATGGAAATGTGCGGGAAATTCTCAGATTAAGTAGAAACTTCCTGAAATTTAACAGGCACTACTTGGAGGCAGAGAATTTAAATGTGCAGATCTTGTATGCTAATGGCCTCTTTCGAGCTTCTTAATTACAGTCCAAATGGAGTTACATCGATCCTCGCTGGTTACGAGAAATCCCTCCGTTCCTCTAACTTGACAGCTCCGCCCTTTTCGTCGTAATACTTAAGGACTTTGCTGCAGTTTTTGGTTAAGTAACAAAAACGATCAAGTTCTTTTCAGAATGGTACAGCTTTCAACGAGAAACAGGTTTCTAAGGTAAATAAATGCTAATGGAATCAATGTTAACAGCGAAGAGATATTGTCAGCACAAGAATATCTGAAACATAAATATCAGGTGACTAAAAATGACCTAGAAACTAACCCAGAAGTAGATCTTAGCACTAAACCCAGTAAAATCATTAAAGGTACTTCAGAAATAACAGACAGTTAAAGAGTGGATCATGTGCTGAGAAGGTGACCTTAACTGTCTCTTATTTCTGAAGTACCTTCAGCGATTCTAAACCCAATAAAATTATTGGAGGTGCTTCAGAAAAAACAGGCAGTTAAGGAGTGGATTAGGTTGGGAAGATCTTAACTGCCTGTTATTTCTGGAGTTCCTTCAGTAATTTTACTGGGTTTGGTGCTAAAAACTGCCTCATCAAATAGAGCTTCTCTTGGTTTTGCTTGTAGGTCATGTTTATTAATCACGTGATATTCGTGCTACAGATGGTAACAATTTTTCTCTATTAACATTAATTTCGTTAGTATTTATACACCCAGAAATTTTATTTCTTGTTAAATGCTCCATTTTCAAATAAACTTGGGGTTTTTTATAATTATTATGTTCTGTGCGCATGAAAGTTAAAAAGTGGAAATCTTTGCTATATTTATCTTTGATATGGTTCACTTTTATAGATGGACATAACCAAGCCAAACGGTAATCTGGTGCATAAGTGGACACCTGACTGGAATCAACTTTGCTAATGAGAATTTTCTGCACTTTGCAGTTTCAATTTTATGTTCCATTTTTAGCACTTGGGCGTTCCGAAAGTGGAAGGTAATTGTTGCCCCTGTTAATTACTGTTACAGCTACAAGTATGAGGAGTGACATGATATTAAACTTTGTGATTCACCCTAAGCATTATTTTCCCATTTAAATTTAAAATCATTCTGCTCAATCTTCCTCAAGTGCGGTTCACATGTAGTTAGAAAACTTAGATTTGTACATTTGTTTGCTTTTTTTAATAACGAAAATTATATATGTTATATATATATATATATATATATATGTTATATATTATATATATGTGTATATATATATATATATATGAATATACTGTGTATATATGTATATATATATATATATATATATATATATATATATATATATATATATATATATATATATATATATATATATATATATATATATATATATATATATGATTTGCTGGCAGGCTCTCTAATTCCTTATTGCCTTTGTTAATCATTCTTCACGTCCTTTCTATCGTGTTTCGCCTTGACTGGGGGCAGGACCATAAGGTACTGAGTTGTTATTCTGATAAAGAACGAAATTATCGTTCTTTGTACTTCAGCAATCTATTAACCATTTTCTCCCATTGATCGTTATGGGATCTGTACGAAGTTTGTTCTTTAGTGACATAGGAGTTTAGAAGGTAATTTCTAATTCCTTTTACGCTGTGAATTTCATAACTGTATGTTTTCTAATGGGGAAAGTTGAGGATCTTCCTCACTATAAATAAAGGCAATGGATTTCAATTTTCAACGTGATAAAATGGATAATAATAATGATTTTCATTTCTTTAACTTTGTTGTCTTTAAAACTATTCCTTTGGTACCAACAGAGCAAGAGTTCAACAAGAGACAAATTTCTAGAATCGGACAGAGAGAGAGAGAGAGAGAGAGAGAGAGAGAGAGAGAGAGAGAGGGAGAGAGAGTCACAAATAAAGAAAGGAGTCTTTGCTTACTCTCTCTGTTCCTCGTTCTCTCTGTATGTCTCGGAACGCCGGTAAATCTTGGCAAATGGGAAAAGTCTACATAGATACAACGCATTTTTAAAAGAGTTGGTAACATAACTTGGGACAGAGCTCATAGCCTCCAGGAAAAGGGCATAATTGTGTCCTTTCCTCTTCCCGAAACTTTACTTGTAAACATCGCTTTGTCTGATCCCACTTCTCGGATATTCGTTGCAAGGAACTGCACTTTAGGTTGTATTGATGTTCTTCTGTTATTGCATCCAAATTATTTATCCTTATTCTTCTTATGGTTTAGTAATCTGTTTTATATAATATTTTCAATTCCCTTTTGAAATTTTTTTCAATTATTTGACTGCTATTCATTTTAAAGCGTGACATCCACAGGCTATATACCATTAATATTGATGGTGGAAGCACGTATTGCTCACTACTCATGGTTCCAAAATATTGGCAGCGAATATCGTGTGTGCAATAACTCTGTATGATTTATTTTCTCAATTGTTTTTTTATATAGATCAACCTTTTTTTTTATTAGCGGGAAAAATTTTCTTGAATACTCTTTCCATCACCGTAATTTGATGATTTAACTATTATTAAGCTTAAGCATTTACTTTGGTGTCTTATCCCTAACATCAACAAGGCACGGTTTAAAGAGCAAATTTGAATACGTCTTAATCCATATGAAATCACATTATGTATAGGACTTCAGGCTGTGTACGGAAATCATATTCATTTGGAATCAATAAACGTCGTTTAGTCCATTTTTACCAGTTTTACTGATTATCTTATATATAAGATTGCTAAAGGGTTCACTCTCTGACCTCATTCCCTCCCCACAATGGTCAAGTTCACTAACTATTTTCCGTCTCTTTACGGTAACACTGATATGTTTTTGCTGTCCATTAAAGTTATCAAGTCTCCTCTCACTTGCGCTTGTTTTGTTTGTTTCCTTCTATTCAGTCTAAGCCAGTCTTTTTGATGAGATATATATATATATATATATATATATATATATATATATATATATATATATATTTATTCTTACTATAGATAAATAGCCCTTTATAATACATGTGTCTTGCAAATTGGATAAAAATAAGATGATTTTTTATAATCTTCCAAAGTGTATTTATGAATCGGTATCTTCGCAATACGTAAAGTTAGAATTCCTGATTCATAAACTTACCATTTGTTTTCGAACAAGAATATTATATAAAAATCATCTTATTTTTGCACACAGTTTGATAAGATTTCAAGACGTTGTTAAACTATATATATATATATATATATATAAATATATATATATATATATATATATACTATATATATATATATATATAATATATATAATATATATATCTTTCTCCACAGTCTAACCTTGACGGTATAAAATCTTTGGATAACTTTCTATTCTTTTAATATATCCATATATGCTCTCATATATATATATATATATATATGTATCTTTATGACACATGTGAATAAATTCCAGGGAATTATCAATGCGAATAAACAAGAATTCTAACTTTTACGTATTGCGAATTCATGAGTTCACTCTGGAAGATTATAAAAATTATTTTATTATTTGACACAATTTGATGCAAGACGTTGTAAATAGCATAAAACTGTGTATTATGGGAAAGACTATTTACCATTGATAAAAAAAAATTATTTATATCCCCATGCTTCATTTTCAACAAATATGCTATGCAGCCGTATAGAGCACTTTCGTTTTCAGCAAACTTCAGTTTGTCAGTTTACCTTCTTTCTTTGTGACTTCGTTTGCTTTAACATACTGCAATAAATTAAAACTTGTGAGCTTGACAACGACAGATTAATGAGTAAATTAGGATGAAAATTAATTTAACAGTGACCGTTTAAAGACAAATATCACAAAGCGCAGATGAAGTTAGTGAGAGAAAGTATGCCGTGGCCAGGGTTAAAAAGAAGTGAAATATAAGAATGAAAATATATTATATAATATATGTATATGTATATATATATATATATATATATATATATATATATATATATATATATATATATATATATATATATATACATATATATTATAGATTCACATTATATTTTAAGGAATCAGATTGTTATTACTCAACGATACAGTTTAAGTGAAACACGCAAAACAAAGAAATTTAACTTAGCAGCAAGATCATAATGAATGCAAAGATACAGTTACAAAACTGAGGTAACAATAAAGAAACAAATTACTGACCAGTGACAAAACGTAAAGACATCAGCGAGAAAAGAGAAAGAGGCCTTGTTACAAATGAAAAACACATCATGAGGTCCAAGAACCTTCTTTGAGACAATGGAAATAAATAAATAGTCGCTCATGAGGTCCAAAAATTTTTTTTGAGGCAGTGTCGAAAAATAAATAGCATCTCATGAGGTCCAAGAACCTGCAGTGACACAATGTAAATAGATAAATAGCACCTCATATGGTTCAAGAACCTGCTTTGAGATAATGCAAATAAATAAATAGCACCTCATAAGGTTCAAGAACCTGCTTTGAGATAATGCAAATAAATAAAAGCACCTCACAAGGTTCAAGAGCCTGCATGGAGACAATTTGAGTAAACGAATAGCACCTCATAAGGTCCAAGAACCTGCATTGAGACAATATCAGTAAATAAATAGCACCTCATAAGGTCCTATTTAGACTGCATTAAGTTAATGTAAATAAATAGATAGCACCTCACAAGGTCCAAGAACCTGCATTGAGATATAAGGTTCAAGAACCTACATGGGGACAGTGCAAATTAATAAATAGCGCCTCATAACGTCCAAGAACCTCCATTGAGACAATGCAAATAAATAAATAGCACTTCACAATATCCAAGAACCTGCATAAGGTCCAAGAACCTCCGTTGAGACAATGTAAATAAATAAATAGCACTTCATTAGATCCAAAAACCTCCATTGAGACAATGTAAATAAATAAATAGCACTTCATAAGGTCCAAGAACCTGCATGGATACAATGTAAATAAATAGATGGCACTTCATAAGGTCCAACAACCTGCATTGAGACAATGTAGATAAATAAATAGCACTTCATAAGGTCCAAGAACCTGCATTGGGACAATGTAAATAAATAAATAGCACCTCATAAAGTCCAAGAACCTGCATTGGGACAATGTAAATAAACAAATAGCACTTCATAAGGTCCAAGAACCTCCGTTGAGACAATGTAAATAAATAAATAGCACTTCATTAGATCCAAGAACCTCCAATGAGACAATGTAAATAAATAAATAGCACTTCATAAGGTCCAAGAACCTGCATGGAGACAATGTACGTAAATAAATAGCACTTCATGAGGTCCAGGAACCTTCATAATTTCAGAATGATATGATGATGACAGGTAGGCCAGAGCGTCAACAGAAATTCAGCGCATAAAGAAAAGAAGCATCATTATGGGTCTGATGCTGACGTTTAAGACCCTCTAACTTTTAATAACCACCACTTCAAGTTAAATGAGCAATTCGTAGTTGAGAGCTTTAGGCATAAATTGAGAGGTGACCTCTTAATTGTCTTTTTTTACCTTTATTATTTTCCCCAGTTGCAAATGTCTGCTGATTTACATTTTTCTTTGACTTTCATCTTACCTTTTTTTTTAAAGGATAGTTAGAGATGAGTTTTTCACAAGGGCAATAGATCCGTAAGATGAATTTCACTGTGTATTTAGTATGAAAAGTTTCGCTATATAGAGACGAAGGGTTATGATACTTCTTTTCGTAAGAGAAGACAAAAAATGCAGCCACAGGTGATGAAAATAAAAGTCCTTATTTATGAACAGAAGGAATATTGGTAAACGGTGTCTAATTTGGTGTATTCATTAATAACGTGAAAATAAAAGAATAATTAACAATAAACTTGAGGCGTTTAGTTCCAAAACTTTTACGTTAACATTTATCCATATTTTTGTATAAACTTTCCATTTTTATTAGCAGTTCCAGATGATTAACAGTAGTTATATAAGACTAGTGTGAAATCAAAGCTAGATGAGGTCCTGCACAGAAAGATAGACCTCAAGATTCCCTGCTTACTCTTCAAATAAAGAAAATCAAAACGATATGCATGTATAAAAACTAAAAAAAAACGTTGTATTTAATGAATATATCAAAATATATGAATCAAATCAGAAGGAATTACATTAACACACTCACTTGTTAAAGGAAGATTTCTCAACATCTAAACTTAAATTAGTCTCTTTATGTAGATAAAAAGGCTCCAGTTATGTTAACTTTGTTTTAAGTATACTTTTACATGAAATAGCTTACTGGAATCGGAAATATTTAAATTAATATTGGAAATACTATAACAGTGTTCCTTTACAGACAACTAAGCGCGAATGGCCTTTGAACGGTTTTTGATGAATTACCTACTTTTGCCGAACCATACTTCGGACACAAAGTATGAAATTATTAAAATCATCTTAAGGAGTATTACGTGTCTTATTTTTTTTTTTATTGTTGGTTTCATTTGATGCACAGGCAAATCAAAATATATCAAATACATATCAATGGGTAGCTTTTCTCCTATCTTGCTGCAACAAGATCATTTCAATGAGACTTCAGAGACAAGTTTACCATGAACTTTGATATGTCTATGGCACCTAAGACACTATAAACATCTATTTAGCAACATGATGTTGCTGTTAGCTGATAACTTCTACTTAGGTCCATAACGACTCATTCTCCTTCCTATTGTAAAATTTTGATGTCTGGATTACTTCAAGTTTCCTTTGCATACATCACATGGCGAAAAAATAAATCTGCTTTTTAGATGTTAGGTTTATTAAATCAAGATCAGTCACTTGTTTTATTTGATCTATTTACTAACTTCCGATTTTCAAATATCATCCTCAAGTTTACATGCTTACTTGATCGATTTATGGCTCTTTTTCAAAACGATGAACACATCTTAACTCAACTCTTTTTGCAATTTCACTTAGGAGCAATTCTCTCTTATTGGCTAAAGGAACGACGTAAGCAACTGCCCTATCGCTCTGACGTAGATTTATTACACCCACCAAACGACCCCACGTCACACCACACTCTTTCTGCCATATATGGTTCCTATTTTTGTCCTAAATCCATTAACACTAATTCCTCACTGTCATTAATCAACTCTGCATTACCTGTCAGCCTTTACGATCCCATTTTCTTATCCACAGTGTCACATCTACATCTCCTGTTCCTTTTCTTTTTTCTCTTATTATTCCATTTGGAAAATTATTAATTAAACAAAGTAGGAGACATGACGCATCTTTTTACAAGACTGAATCTTTTGCACACCTTTCATGACAGTTATTTTTGCGTGAAGAACCCTTGCAGAATGTAGGTTACAAATGTCTCATATGCTCTTCTAATCGTTCTTAACAAAAAAGTTTATACAACGAAATATAAGTGTCCTCCACATTGCCTCTCCATCGGTTCTGTCAGAGGCAGAAAATATCATATGGCTACAGAAAGAATTCTTACCAACGAATGTTTTACAAGAGCTCTTCGGCAACGACCCTAAAATAGAAAACAAATAAAAGAAGTAAGATGGAAACGTCTTGAAAGTCCAAAGGACGGGAGGCAAGAAGAAAGCAAATATTTCCCCGAGGAAAGAAGAAAAAAAAAAGTCTTCTTGCTAAAAGGAGAGAGACAATTTTACAAAAGAAGCAAGAAAAGCGAAAACATAGTTGCCAAACAAACTCGCCTCCTCTCTCCCTGTCTCTTTGTTTGCTTTTTTCTTTATTTCATTTTGCATCAGTTTCTCTTCTTTTTTTATTTCACAGAGACTTTCTTTTTTACTCTTTTAACAAAAGGGAAAAGATACTGCTTACGCTCACTCTGTTTTTATCCTAACATCTCTCTCTCTCTCTCTCTCTCTCTCTCTCTCTCTCTCTCTCTCTCTCTCTCTCTCTCTCTCTCCTCCCCAGATTAAAGCAAGGGCAGTGTTAGCTTTTAATTCGAGTTTTCTCCGGGAGCAAATGCTCATCTGAATTGGCTAAATCGGGAAAGAAGGTAGTGGATAAATGATAGATTAAGTGTTCTTGGCAATGACCGTGAAAAACTTTACTGTGAATTTGATTATATATCTTTGTTCATTTGTTTAAATGAGCAATGAAAATTTTTCTAGGAACTTTGAGTAAATTAAAAAAAAAAGGCTAATCCGCAACTCAGAGCAATTTATAAGTAAGTTAATTTCAACATGAGTAGTCTTGATACTGACCGTGAAAAACTTTACTGTATTTAATTATATATCTTTGTTCATTTGTTTAAATGAGCAATGAAAATTTTTCTAGGAACTTTGCGTAAATTTTCAAAAACAAAGGCTAATCCGCAACTCAGAGCAATTTATAAGTAAGTTAATTTCAACATTAAGTATTCTTGATTGATGATGACCGTGAAAAACTTTACTGTGAATTTAATTATATATCTTTGCTCGTTCGTTTAAACGAGCAATGAACATTTTTCTAGGAAGTTTGCATAATTTTTTTAAAAACAAAGGCTAATCTACAACTCAGAGCAATTTATAAGGAAGTTAATTTCAGCAGAAAGTGAACTTCGAACTTATTTATCTTATTAAAAGTAACTACATTTATCGAAAACTTTCGTTCCGTAGTCACCTAACGCGCTACTGAAAGAATTTTGCGGTTTTATTAACCTGACATATTGATTTCCCAGTAACGTATAAAGTAATGCAGACGAAAAATCAAATTTCACAAATGAGATGATCGGAACGTAGATGCCATGTGAGTTAAACTGTTTGCAAAAAATGCCCATCTTACGGGTAATGGCCATTACTTAATAAGCTTTAGTAAAAGTAAAATAGAGAAATCAATATGTATAAACACACACAAACACACACACACATATATGTGGGTGTGTGTGTGATATCTGAATTTTCTTATTATTTGTCTGTCTCCAGTTTTGTTCAGGTAGGTCGGTTAGCATATGAAAGCACGTTAATTAAAAACAAATTTACTAGCGATTACATTCCCCCTAAATAAACAAATATTTGCCCTCTGGTTTCGGTATAAATTTTCCCAGAACAAATTTATATTAACAAATTTTGTTCAAAGATGATTAGGAAATATGAGGGTTTCCGTAGGGAAATAAATGCAATAGGGGATATGATATAAAACCCAAGTATTTTAGAAATCTATCAATCAACACTTTGGGAGAAAACTAGATAACCATATAGTTTTCGGATTAATATTGATTATTGTTTGACTTTATTTTCAATCAAATTAAGTCAAAAGTATTATCATTTACAAAATATTGAAATGAACTAATTCATGCTCGACTAGCTCGTCTCAGATTCATTAAAGATAATGATTGCACAGTTAATGTTTCATTACTCTAAGTCTTCGTTGCTATGCAGGAAATTCTAGTATCCTTTTCTTCCACAAAAGTAATGAAACTGGACCAATTCATATTTTCCTCACTTTCAGTTAGGGGGTTAGTGCTGTTAGTGCACCTCACGCGGTGCACTGTAAGCAATCCTAACGTGTGTTTGCAGCGTCCCCTCGGCTCCTAACTGCACCCAATTTTTCCGTTGCAACTTCCTTTCTTCACTCTTGCTGTCCAGCCTCTCTAATTATTATAAAAATTTTCTTCCAGTTCTACCTTTAGATCTTTGTACTTCAACTCATTTCTTTTCATGATCTCTTTATCTTGGTGCCCAACCACTCCAATTTTCTCTTTTCACGATCTTAAGCGCTGAATGGCCGATAGTACCCAGTGCTGGGCTTGACGCCAAAATCTCATAAAATGAAATCAAATCACATTCAGTTTAATTCATTTCTGAAAGTCGGTACAACTGGGCAAGTCTTCTGAGACATTGTTGATAACACAGTGCCCTTCTCATCGTGGTTAGGACACAGCACAGTCGCTTAACTATCAGGAACATAAAGTACTATTTGGACGAAAAGAGACACAATTAGACATAACTGTACAAGCCTAGGGCGTCCATTCTCGCTCTAGGATCTAATCTGTGACTATATTTCTGTGGAGAAAGGCACCTTATACCAAGGTCTAAAGAATATTGCCTTATACTCTATCACAGAAGCGAAGCATCATATCTAAGGGTAGTAAGGCTCCGTGGTGACTCCATCTCAAAATATAGCAAGTCCCTTACATAAAAAGAATTCGGCCCTTCCTGATATTAAATTCTTTAGCAGGGTAAAAGTGTTTGTATGGACGCTGACGCTTCCGAGTTTTAAGCTTAGAATACATTCTAGAATAATGACTTCATAGAGATTAAAAAAAATTATTTCTAAACAATTTTGCCGTTAGATGGAATGAAGATATTTCTTTAGTTATGTCAATTATTTTATCATTATTATCCTAAATTATTACCTTGCATATTTTTAACGCAATCATTCAAGATTATATTTACTTATTTTGGAAAGTATTTCGCCAGCTATTTCAATCTTTATTGTAGCTAAATAATTTGCAAGTTCAGTTTTCATCCTTAGAGCAAAACATTTCTCAGTGAAACTTGTTTGTCACAACTTTCGAATATTTTAAAACATAATGGCTTTATTTAGCTCAGGCCCGGCGAAAACAAAAAATGAGAGGCGGGAGAGAGGAAAAGGGAGAATAATTCTTTTGAATAAACAATAGACCTCCCTTTAAAAAAAGAAGGGAGGGGGCGAAATTTACAGTGCCTCGAAAAACAGAAGATTTACAATATAGAGAAAGAAGCAGTCAGAACCTGCATAGCCAACTCATATGTCATAATAATTATTCTCATTGTTATTTTTGTTTCAGCTTTTCTTATAATTTTATTTTCATTATATTCCATTATTAATCTTTTAATTTATAATGGGTGGTTTGATGGATTTTACTTAACCTCCTGACAGGAAGATGATCTCTCCCCTAGACCTCAACAGTACAGTGACCAGAACAGTATCTACAGCAAAGAGAAAATAAAGCCTCTAGCGGCGAACGGAGGAAGTTCTAGATATGACGTAAGAGTCGGCTCATTGATCAAATGAATTGCCATTTATCACTCCTAATGAGGACTGTCACAACATTCACCAGAGTATCGACCGATGAGGCGGTAATTTGTCCTCCCAACAGACTTCAAAGATTCGTGCCTAGATGCCTGAGTAGGGAGGTTCGTGCAAGCTAGAAGGCAGGACAACATTTAAGAATTAGCATCATGTAGGGCACTACTTGGATGGAAAAACAATGGACATATTGACAGCCTGCTTCCATGCTCTGGGAAAACGTCCAGGGAGGACCTTTAGTATCGTATTTATGTAACAGAACCCAATATAAAATCCAGGATTAACCTTATATAACCTGATAGCCAGATTACTATTTACAGTTTATTCCTAGATTAAGTCGAGGCAGACGTCAGAAATTCATCATATGAACGAAGACACAAGTAGCACAGAGAAGCAATTCGTGCAACTGACTGGGCAATAATCCATATAATAACGATCATCTGCCATATATAACCTCCTCTAGTGTAATAACTATAATAACCCTCCTGTCAGACCCAAGAACACGGTGAAATATAAATATGAACAAATTTCATGCGTCACTTTCCTGGGAGGTCACTCGAGCTCCCAATTCTGACCCTCTCCACCTACCAGCTTTTTTGGGCAAAGAGAGACCAGGTATCACCCTTTGGATGTTAATGTTATTGATGTGAGGACAGTATGTAAGGACAGAATAATGATGTGTGCTTGTGTTCCAGATCAGGAATTATCCATGCAGATAATTCTGAACTCGATTTTGTGCAGTGTGACCGGCGTTGACACTTCTCGCGTACCTGCCATAGTGTTAATATTGTTGACGTTTCTTGGAATCGTCCACAAATTATTGATTGGGAACTAAGTTTTGATGGTTGCTCACGAGATTAATATTATATATAGAACAAATGATCTCTTGAAGTATTGTGTACCTGTTTCATTAACGTATGCAGATTTAGAGTATTCTTGTCTGTGCATTTTAATGCATGTAGCCTTGTAAACAGTATCGTATTTTGCTTTGTAAAAATTATCTTAACCCGGATTATATTTGCTCCATTGCTGTTCACTTTAATCCATATGCATTATGTTATTGTTCAAAACTTTCCTTCAGTATCTTTTTATGTAGGCTAAATTTCATTCATTACCTACTGTAGGTAAGAATCAGACTTACTTTTTTGCTCATTGCTGCATGATTTATGTAGAATATGGTTCATTATACGCCTATTATTCGTCCCACGTCTGTATTATTCCCATAATTGTTAATAAGATATTGATTTCCTGCGTATTATGTTCAAAGTTGGAGCTAAGATTCCTTTTTGTTGCATTTTGCTTTAATGTGTGTGTGATGTTGCTCATGGCTTTGCTTTTCTAAAAAGTTTCTTGAAGCTTTGAAAAGCGTTAGTTCGTAATACAGTATTTTGAAATTAGTATCACAAAGAATTCGTTAGCGATTTGTAGCAGGCTTAATAGTACATAGCTGATAAATTCCCGTGTATTATTTATCGATAATAACAAAACCCCTAAATAAGGTGCTGGTCACCGTGTGATATTGAACTCTCATCATCATCATCATTATCTGTATCACCATCGTCATTATCATCATCATCATCATCATAGCTCCCAAAGGCATGTGGCGCAAAGGGGCCTCTACGAAATTTCACTATTCGTGTCTTTCCTGTGCTTTATCTTCCACAAATCAGCACCCACCTACAGCTCACCTACTCACAGAATATAGAATTTAGGCCAAAGGCCAAGCCCTGGGACCTGTGAAGTCATTCAGCGCTGAAACTGACATTGAAAAGGTCGGAAGGTGTAACAGAGGGAAAAACTCGAAGTTGCACTATTAAGAAATTGTTAGGTGATGGTGGAAAGTAAGATGGAAAAAAGAGAATATAAACGGAGGTACAGTAAGAGGAATGAACGGGGTTGCAGCTAGGGGGTAAAAGGGTGTTACAAAGAACCCTAAGTAATGCCTACAGTGCACCGCATGAGGTGCACTGACGGCACTACACTCCCACGGGGGCTCTCCTACTTATAGTTTTCATCTAAGTACTTGTGGGTTTTCCGACTCATCTGGTGTCCAAAGGCGCCCAGCTGACGCTATGTTACAGGTTAATATTCTCTCTTGGTTTGTGCGACGGACATGTCCATGCCATCTCCATCGCTGTTTAATCTACATTATGGAACTTATATAATTTCCCTTGTTGTACTGTTTCTAACGCTATCTTGTCATCTGACTCCTAACATTCTTCCTAAAGCTTTGTATATTGTGTGGTGGTTTACTGACTGCAATGGCTAGGTACTTTAGTCAGACTTTAAATATGAAATATTTGTAAATTCTTCGTTGTATTTTCCCTTCCTGGGTCCTAGAAACTCTACCCTACATGTATATATAAAAACGATCTTTATTATTCAATTGTAGAAAGTTAATAAGCTTGACTTTGTGGAACTGAAATAAGATTTGAGGAAGAAGAGGGTATGAAAAGGAAAGGTTTGGTGAAGGAGAAACAAAAACTGACTGATGCATTGTTGCAAGACAGAGGGGAAGATAAGAAGACAAGAATACAAGATGATGGATGAGGAGGTCAAAAGAAAGGTGTAAGAGAGAGAGAGAGAGAGAGAGAGAGAGAGAGAGAGAGAGAGAAATCACGCAACAATATTAATGGGGAAAAGATAAAGAAGGACTGTGTGACAATAAAATGCTCCCTTCACGGAAGTAAGTAGGAAAAATAAGGTTATTGAGCAACTGGATCTCAGAGGAAAAGATGCAAATGGAGAAATACTGTCTGAAGCTAGAGAAGTCTTCGGTCTACATAGTGAGTATGCTTATATGTGTAAGGTATGTTTAAGATATGTTGAATGTGCAAGCTTGAGAAAGCGTGTGGAAGTGACTGATGAGGACGCTGGGATGGCAATTAAGTACTGAGTGATACAAAGACAAAGGGAATTAAATGAATTCCTATGTTACCCCTTAGGAAATGAGGAGCTGCTCAATTGGCGCATGCATCAGTTACATTGACAAATAATTAACTTAAAGTATCTAATCAATACAGCTTATGTGATTTTCCACGACAAGTTCGAAGAAACCTCATCCTCCGGAAATTTTAGTAGAAGCGAGATGTCACATTAGGTTTCCATCGAAGATATTTAATTATTAAATATGAGATGAAGCGGAAAAACAAATAGCATGGGTCTTGGAGCCCAGGGGTTTCGCTTGATTACATATTCAAGGTTACGTGACATATTACTCGACCATTTCCGACCCTATTACTTCCTTATATCTAACCCTTACAGGCGCTATTCGTGTAGACACCCTGGGATTATGTATGTAATCAACGGATAGGTTTGCTGAAAAGCAAATGGGTGTTACAGATTAATACACACACTAACAAAGCCATTCCAACATCTTTTAAAAACATAACAGACACCTCACACGTCTCGAACTGTCGACCTAACCGCTCAACTCTCTCGCTGCTGGAGGAAAGGGAGCTGGGGATTTGGTACGATACATGTACATATGAGCTACCGGGGTCTAAGCGATGTCAGGCAGGGCAGCCGATCGGGGCTACGGTCTACCCCAACGCCAAATCAAAGTCATTCGAAAGAAGGCATCGTGCTTACCCCATATAAAAAATTAGGAAAAGCACGTTAAAACGAAGAATAAGAAGAATCTAACCCTTAAAGGCTTGCAAGCATCAGAAGTAATACCACTTGAGAAGAAAATTTACATCAATTGCCATCGCAAGCAGGTTCAGGACTGAGAACTCTGCCACTCTTTCTAGACAGCAATTTTCGTATAATCGCTTATTAAACTGCCGCATAATATCGTTCTACTGAAGGACGCTCTCGAGGTTCAATGCCTCTGAGATACTCACGTTAGGCTTCACAATCTCGTTAATAGGTGAAACGATTAACTTCCGGCTTTAGTTAGCTGGGGGATATTGCTTGTTTAAACGACTTTCATCCCTTAGGCTGGCGCCATTGCGCTTTCTTCTTTCATGCCTCGCATTTTGTTCTCTTTTCCCCGGTTGTCCAGTTTTAACTTAATTAACTTACTTCGGTTTCAACGTTCGAAATCAGTTGTATTTATATATATATATATATATATATATATATATATATATATATATATATATATATATATAAAGATAAAATCCACGAAGGAAATGGAAACACTGGAGTGCTGGCCTTTCGACACTAGTCCTTTATTTAGCAGACTGAAGAAATATAAAAGTATGTTTTTAAAGAAAGCTCATATAAATGACAGATGGGGATTATAAAGGAAACATATGTACCTTTATAATCCCCATCTGTCATTTATATGAGCTTTCTTTGTAAACATACTTTTATATTTCTTCAGTCTGCTAAGTAAAGGACTAGTGTCGAAAGGCCTCGCAGCACTCCAGTGTTTCCGTTTCCTTCGTGGATTTTATCTTTATTTATATATTCATCACGTTCCATATTTTCGTGATTCAGTTATACATTATATATATATATGTATGTATGTATTTACATATATATGTATATATATATATATATATATATATATATATATATATATATATATATATATATATATATATATATAAAGAGGTGCAATAGTTGCAAGAGAAAAACTTAGCCTCCAGACGATGACAGTTAAGTTCCTTTGAGAACCTTGCAACACGCGAGAAAGTAACATTATAAATATCTTGCAAGCGGATTAGAAAAGTTAATATAAATAATTACGGACTCGATCTCGTGTTGATTTCACAGTCTTTACAAATGTATTTCTTTAAAGACTACTTGAACTCTTTAACTATTTTACTATTTTCATACAATTAGCAAAGATAGGCATCTCACAGATAATGTGTAATCTGAACCATTTACTATCATGGTATCACAAATGAAACTTACTAAAAAAAATTCATACCAGCGAACACGTTTCAATTATTATGAGTATTCATTGCATAATTTTATCATTGGTGCTAAAGAACTTCAGTTATAATGGATATTTTAAGTATGTAGTGCTACAAAGAAATAAAAACAAACTTTCTAGGATGTATACCAGATGCGGTGTTCAATGTAATATTCAGTGTCCCATAGCTACGTATGAAGAGTAGGCATGCTAGGTGATGTGAATGCAAAGAATTAAATGTTGCAAGAAATTATGTATTTGGTAGTTTTGCGGATTAAAGTGAGTAAGGATGAAGTCTTGTGGAAATGAGTTCTGTAAAGACCTTGGCTGACAGAAATACATTTGGTTTCATACAGAGGTGAAAAGACTTCATCAGATTATCTGGCAGTGCATAAGAGATGAGATAATGAAATGAATTCCGAGTAACAAGGTTCTGTCACCTCTCTGTTCTGCATCGTCAGTCTTCAAGATCAGGGTTCACTTAACGAAATTAGTAGCACGGACTTTAAGTGAGGAGCCCCCGCAATGAGCTCCTTTTGTTTACGTCGTGGCTTCTGTGAAAGGAAATCAGCATTTCATTACGGAAAGAGACTCGCCAGCTGTAATCAACTTGACGAGACTGAGAGTGAATTGAAAGGGGTATTTTTCCCCTCATTTTCCTTCGGGATTAATAAGAACATGTAACACTCGGTCAATGGCGTCTTGTAGGTTAAATTTCTCCCTCCGTCCAGTTTTCTCGATATTCTGTTTCCATTCCATACGCATCTCAGACCCACTCCTAATTTATTATCTCATCTTTCTCCTAGTTCCCTTTCGCTTATTCCGGCTCTTATCGTCTAGTTCATTTCCTTTTCTCTATCCTCCTCGTAGTAATTTTTTTATAACTCGGCGTTTTCTGTTCGTTTTATTTAATTCTACAGTCCTTCGAATTTTCTTGTCTATATAATAATAATCTATATTATTATTCCTTCTAGTAACATTGGGGTTGATTTATTAATGCAACCATAAGAAGCGGAATCGATAGAATGTCATTATAATTCTAGAAATTAATTGATATCAAGTAGTTTCGGGGAAACATTAGTATGAAAAAATTCTTTTTTTGCGAAAGTGTATCTCTCCATCTGAGAGAGAGAGAGAGAGAGAGAGAGAGAGAGAGAGAGAGAGAGAGAGAGAGAGAGAGAGAGAGAATTTCATTCTTAATTAAAACTAAGATTCGTTCCTATACAATATGACATCTATTTAATGGTAAATATTTGTTTTGAATATCTTGAATAATGTATTATTTCTATATACACATCTTAATTATAATGCATAATCAAATTCTATCGTTCTGCACAAAGACATTTCGCCTATTATAGTCATTTCATGAGCACTCCCTTCCTATCAATGTATGCTCAGGTGTAATGAGATTTCGGCAAATGCTTTGGAGTTTACTGAGAGAGAGAGAGAGAGAGAGAGAGAGAGAGAGAGAGAGAGAGCTACACTGTGGGCTCTTTGAGAGCGAAATCATACGATCATCGTCTCCTGATTTTTTAAAGGAATTCTGAGAATTTTAGGAGATTAAAATAGCGTATGAAAAATGACCTTGCCTTGTCAAGTCTAATGACAGAAATACTTGCTTTAGAATTAAGAAAATGATAACGTTTAATATTCAGAATAAAAGTTAATGCTATCTGCATTATTTTAACATATCTGTAACCGAGTGTGAAATCTCCGTTTTCTCTGGGAAATAAAAGGTAGAAGTTTCTGTTAATGTAAAACATGAAAGCCTCCCCTTTCAGCCCTCCAGCCGAATTTGTGTCTTCATTTGCGTAAATTATCCTCAGATACAGACCAAACTGAGCTTCCGTACAGCACTAGGCCTGAGAGAATAATAACAAGCTTCAGTGATTGGTTTCAAAATCAATTCTCCTTTCGGTAAGAGTTTTCGTACCCATCACTCGGATGCCACTAATCGCATCCACTCAGTCCACTACAATATTGGTAGTTCCTCATTGGACGGGTGGGCCTTGTTCTCGGATAGCACTCTGCTGGCCCCGCGTTCGATTCTCTAGCCGGCCAATGAAGAATTAGAGGAATTTATTTCTGGTGATAGAAATTCATTTTGTCGTTATAATGTGGTTCGGGTTCCACAATAAGCTGTAGGTCCCGTTGCTAGGTAACCAATTGGTTCTTAGCCACGTAAAATAAATCTAATCCTTCGGGCCAGCCCTAGGAGAGCTGTTAATCAGCTCAGTGGTCTGGTTAAACTAAGGTATACTTAACTACAATATTGGTAAACACCTTTTTAAGTATGCTTACCTATGTCTCAGTCATCTGAGCCGAATGTATATAGAATGTGCAAACTAACTGGAGTAGGATGGGATTGGTATTCTGTTTTGTGTGAGTTAAAAGAAAAATGATATATAACTCATACTGAAATATTTACTGATTCATCACACCTACGAGCCTGGGTTTTGCCGTGTACGTTAGAAGATATATATTCGATATTTCGCAAAGCTGTTTCATAACCTTGTAGGGAATTGTCTTTTTCATTACTTTCTATATTTTAGCTTGGAAAAATATTGACACTTTTTCATACCATGTGCATTCGCCAGCGTTTATTAATAATGGAAAAATAAATCGGTGCCATGTGCAGAAAAAAAAAGAAAAAAAAAACAATTTAAAACAGTACAGGACCCTATTACATTTAAATAAGTTATTTGCCTTCAGCGTCGTCAAGTGAAAGTCAGGAATTCCTAATTACTCGTTAATTAAATTTACAGTTTACCGTGCAAATGAAGATGCTTATCACTGCAATGCCTTCCCTTCACTTGGCTAGTAATCCGGTTTTATAAATTCATCTGCTCTTATCAATGATCATGTCTATGTTAATGCTGTGAAATATATTACAGCAGCTCTTGTATTCGATGACTTCCTCGGTGCCCTATGTATTCCCATAGCTTTCTCTTCATTCAGTTTAATTCCAAAACTTAATCAGGACCCATTTTGACTGGAATGTAATTCATAAGCAACTTAATTCTGTCTTCCTTCTCTTGTTATGAATTGATTTCATGTCTCCCCATCTGCACTGTAAACTGTAAATCTAATTAACGAGTAATTAGGAATTCCCGATTTTGACTTGACGACGCTGAAGGCAAATAAGTTATTCAAATGTAATAGGGTCCTGTACTGTTTTTTTTTTTTTTTTTTTTTGCACATGGCACCGATTTCTTTTTCCATTATTAATAAAAGCTGGCGAATGCACATGGAATGAAAAAGTGTCAATATATTTGTTTTCGGATTTACCCCACTTTCATTTCCCTTTATTGTCATAGACTTGGTTGATCATCAGTTTCAATCGCATTTCATCGTTAAGGAAGACTTTCCTTATCCGGGCACCTCTCTGTGAGCGCCATTAATTTACCCAAGTCATTACGCGTACTCTGTCTAATTTTATCGTTGTGGAAGAAGACTGCGCTTACAATTACTGCGGGTACCGTTTCTGTTCATAAAAACTAGGTATGTGTTGATACGAACAATTTTTAGGGCAATTACAAAGCAATTATTGGTGAATTCCAAGATGATATCTACTTTTCCTAGGACAATGAATAGTTGGAATTTCCTAGTATGATATCTACATAAAATGAAAAAACAACAATACGGATGCTAATAATAATAATAATAATAATAATAATAATAATAATAATAATAATAATAATAAAATAATAATAATAATAATAATAATATATGTATTATACATATATATATATATATATATATATATATATATATATATATATATATATATATATATATATATATATAGAAATATAGAGAGAGAGAGAGAGAGAGAGAGAGAGAGAGAGAGAGAGAGAGAGAGATTTTGCATATCTGTCTGCATGTTCATGTTATGTAAAACACATATGATACGTTGTAATTGTCTGGTGATAATTTCTATGTCAAGTAGAAGGACAAATTATCATTGTTTTCCTGAAATAAGTGGAGTTCTGTATTTAAAACCAGTTCAGTTTTTTCAACTTCACTTCGTTATAAAACGTCTTTTTGCCTAAACTGAAAATGAATTGTTGACAGTAATAATGCTACATATTCAGTATTGATCTCTCAATACAAAAAACAGTTTGTTATTCTTTTTACAGGTGCCACTCTTATGGTCGTTTTATTTAACGCATTCGTTGTTATAAATTATCGTTAAGTTTATAAAAAATAAAGAGAAGTGGGACAAAATCGTAATGATGAAGAGTAAGAAAGTCCGTGGAAGGCTCTCTTAAATGAAGTAGCATGTTGCATTCAGAACGAAAAACTAAATATAAAAAATAAACAGCCTCCGAAAGGGCTAATTTATACCAGTAATATAAGTTTATAATAATAAAAATAATCATAATCATAATAGTAACGATAAGAAGAAGAAGAAGAAGAAGAAGAAGAAGAAGAAGAAGAAAGGCCTATATGAATTAAATGACAAATAATCATACATATATTTAGAACGCATATCCTGACAGTGAAGTCATTTTCCCTTGCGCGCATTTGATGGTTTCCTAATTCCTCATCCTTTTCAATACATCAATATCATAGTTGACTTCATTGTTCTTAGTGCTGTTGCTGTTTATCCACACCGAATATTCTTATCCATTATTTGGTCATTTTGTTATTCTTGCTTGCTTTGCTGCGTGCTTGCTGTGATAATCTAGCCCAGGCTTTCCTGCTGTTCAGAAAATTATAATATTGAGAAAAGATGCGTCACAGCGCTGTAGGATATACATCAGGAAAAGAAGGATTTCAGATTTTCCATTAGAGTATGTATGGAAAAAGATTACTACAGAATTTTCGCGGAAAGTCCCATCGGGGAGAATTATCAGAGAAATGATTAACAAACGATGAACATAAAGAAAAAGCAGCAGATATCGAGATTAGAGAGTGGAGACAAAGGAAGAGAAGGAACGAATGAATGTAAGAATGGAAAGGGGGATTAACAGAGGAACATGAAAGGGACACGATATTGAATGCCTGTGACTAAGAACGCTGAGAATAAGAAATATGAAAATATGAAAAAATAGGAATACAGAAAGAGAGAGAGAGAGAGAGAGAGAGAGAGAGAGAGAGAGAGAGAGAGAGAGAGAGAGAGATCATGAAAACCGGAAAGATTGAAATAAGTGTCAAGTGAGGTCAGGAAAAAAAAACCTGCAGGAATCATTATCATTTCCACTATCGTAACTTCGTCTGTTTTTTTTTTTTTTTTTAAATAATTCAGCAGCGATTGCCTGGAAACTGTAGCACAGAAGGAAGAAAAAAAAAAATGTAGGTGACAAATGATGCAGTATCCTTATTTGTCCGATAACTGAAAATCTAAAAGTGATACTTTTCTTTTTTCCCTTGAAAGTTAGCCAGGATTTTTCTATCCGTGCATCCTCACTTTTCGGTACGAAACTTACAATGATCCCATCTCAGTTTATCATCCTTAATCTGTGTGTGCATATAACGATTGTGAATAAATATATATATACATACATATATATATATATATATATATATATATATATATATATATATATATATATATATATATATATATATATATATATATATATATATATATATATATATATATATATATATATATATATATATATATATATATATATAATGAGTATTTGTGCGTGTGTATATTTCTTAATTTTTTCTGTTTTTGTAGGAACAAAGTCAATGATTAATCATTTTATAATAATTATTAATACAATTATAATTAGCATTGTCATCATCTTGTAATACTTGCTCCGATTATTTAGCATTCAGCAATCTGCAAGAACAATAATTATTCTCGGTTTTATAAGCAAGGCTTTGGAAAGACATGCTGCCATGCTAAAGGACTTGTCAGAAAGGTTGATATTGAAATTAGCATAGCTTTTGTCTGGTATTTTCCCATTCAATAATGCCATGGAGTTTCCTAGGCTTGCCAACCTCTCCGGATTCGCCGGGATTCTCCCGTACCCCTGTTTATCCTCCCGTCTCCCGAAATGGCTTCAAAACCTCCCGGAATTTTAGAAAAATATTATGTTTTAAGTAAAATGGAATTTCCATTTTTTTTTAAATTGTTGCAGTGTACCAAATAAAAAGGGTATATACATAAATATATTTATATATATATGTATGTATGTATGTATGTATGTATGTATGTATGTATGTATGTATATATATATAGATATACTGTATATGCACATATATATGTATTTATATGTATATATATGTAAACGTATTTTGTGTGTGTGTGTGTGTGTGTGTGTGTGTGTCCGTAACATTCCCATTCCAAAGGGTATTGATTTCCTTCTATCCCTCTTCGCCCCTTAGTTCCCTTTATATTAAGTAAACGGTTTTACAAAGAATAATTAGCAATTTGTCACTTCATTCAACACTTCGAGTGTTGCAAATTCTTGTCTGTAATTTCACCTGCTTCTACGCAAAGGATTTCAAAGGATCAAAACATTTGCCTTTTTCTCAAACTCGCTTTTGTTATGTAATTGTGGAGAATTGAGTGGTAATTAGCTGTCATGATTAGTCATCATTGATCGATGGGATTCTCTTTAATGGGTTTTGTTAACTGCGTTTGATCAACTCGAGGAAGTAATAATTTAAAAAGGTATTCCGGTTTCATTGCTCTGTTATTTTCTGAACATTATTCCCTTTATGAAAACGGGAGAGGTAATATTCACCTCAATTACTGGAGTGACATTTGAATACAGGTAAAAATGTCGGCTTCATACTTAACCGCTCGTCAAGAGCGTAGAGTAATAATTACTTTAATGTTAAAATTGATAACTCTCTAACCCAACCAATCTGAACATTAAAAAAAATGATTGCCATTTTTTCCATTCAAGCATATTTAGCAGATTCCGTGACAGCAAAAATAAACAAATTAATAAAAATCACAAACAGAAATAAACAAGTAAAAAATGCGCCGAAGTTTCTTCGGCGCAATCGAGTTTTCTGTACAGCGTATAATCAAGGCCACCGAAAATAGATCTATCTTTCGGTGATCATGGTATATTGCTGTATGAGCAGCGGCCCATGAAACTTTAACCAGGGCCCGGAGGTGGCCTGGCCTATAGTGTTGCCAGATACACTATTATTGATAAATTTAACCTTAAATGAAATAAAAGCAACTGAGGCTAGAGGGCTGCAATTTAGAATGTTTGATGACTGGAGAGTGGATGATCAACATACCAATTTCTAGCCCTCTAGCCGCAGTAGTTTTTAAGATCTGAGGGCGGACAGAAAAAGTGCGGACGGACAGACAAAGCTAGGACAATAGTTTTCTTTTTCATAGGAAATCCTGCGCTGATGAACTCAAGGGATACTTTTTCTTTCATAAAACATTAACGCCGAAATTATACGAAGAGTAATGTAAAGCAATTTTCGTTCCGTCTCGTCACTGGGAACAAGAATTCGGAATTTTCTCCCATTTTGGCCGTAAATCTCTTTCCACTTCCACTCAGGGATTTAGGAATTTTTTTTTTCTGCTGGACTTGAATTTTGCTCAAACATGAAACAGTTAATTAGATTCCATGAGCAAATAAAAAACAGTAAAAAAAAAAAGAAAGTTTTATGTTCAGTTAATTAAAAGCCAGTGATTTTGCAATTTTATGTTCCGGTCAACAGAAATTTTCATCCGTCAACTTTCGTATTTGGAATTTCTGTTTGCTAATAACCGCCACATTACCAAAACTTTATTTAAGAGTTCTGTGGCCTTGTTTTTACCTCTAAATCTTGTTGAACAACTTGCTCTTTAAAACATCTCTCGTTATATAAAAACAATATGACGAAGACTATTTCACATCCAGCTTTTGTTGAACAATTTGTTCTTCAAAATAATTCTCATTGTCTAGCAATAATTTCTAACCATAATTCATATTGGCATCTGATATGACGAAAGCTGTCGAGGTCACTTATCACCAACAAGACGAATTTCTACATTACAGAAAGTGTAATCATATCAAGCTACTCTTTCGCTCACGGACGAGCAACAAATGAAGAAATCAATAGAGTAAAACAATACGAAAATATTTGAAGGATTATGATTTTAGGTATACCCCAAATGAAAAGGTAACTTTCGTTTTTTTTACCGAGGGAATATATTAGCAATCTGCACTGCAGGAATAAAAAACAAATGTGAAGAACCAGTCATTGAAACCACGAATGAAGATGACAGGAGGAACTGGTCTAGCAGAATGCGGAATTCTGCTGGCTTGCGAGACGTAACTGAATTAGTATTCACACAAATGAGTTAAGCAGACCTAAAGCATGACTGCGAGATGAGTCAGCGAATAAGTAAATAGCTTCTCATTAGATTTTTCCCTGATTAAAAAAAATTAAATAAGATTCCAAAATTATATAAATTCTTCAAATATGTACGCATCAGAGGAAATAGTAAAGAACAGAGCCCCTGCGAAAAAGAATTCCAGTGAATGGTCTTTTTGGCCTAAGTGCCTCTGCGTCTGCACTGAAAGCAATCCACCTATCCATCCAGATTTGCAACAGAAACTCAACAGAGGTAAAAATCCCCTAAAAGAAACCTGGAATATATTTCCTGGACAGAACCCTTCAAGAAATTGGTTATGTCATCCCATGTGAAAAGCTCTAATCTCACGCAAGAAGGATGAGACCCAGAAATACAGACCTTTTCCCAAAGGAACTAATAAACACGGATATTTAAATGAGACGTCGAAAGCGGGAGGATAATTCGAAGGCTTTGAAGCAGCAGGAAAGAAGTGATACAAAACCGAGGAATCTCTGAACTGTTTATTGCCAAGGATATTTCATAAACTGTGCACAGAAAAAATACTTATATTTATATATATATATATATATATATGCTTATATATAAACATATATACGTATACATATTTACAGATATATATATATATATATATATATATATATATATATATATATATATATATATATATATATATATAGAGAGAGAGAGAGAGAGAGAGAGAGAGAGAGAGAGAGAGAGAGAGAGAGAGAGAGAGAGGTGAACTAAATGTATAAAACATTAGATTTTATCAATCCAAAAACTCCTCGTATCTGATTTTGAGCTTCGCATGCTTGGCCTTCATCTTGAGCAGAGTGTCCATCTACCAATCTTCTGCTCATCAAAATAAAATAAATTAGTGATGAAATTTAGGTTATAAAGCCACGCACTTGGCATTTTCATCCATTTAGTGTTTAAGATGAAAAGTGGGAGATGGAATGGCTGTACAGCAAGATAAAGAGATCCAGAAAATGAGATGAAATAAAACGATTTGAAGGTGAAAATGTGAAAAATCCACAGGTGCACTAAGAAGTAATTGTTGGAGAATGGAAAGAAAAATAGACGAAAGGAAGTGGGAATGGTGGTATAGTAAAAGGCTAAAAAGTGGGTGTAGCTAGAAGCGGGAGTGACGCCACTGATACTGTGCAGCCCACGCTCCACTGCCGCATTTCTGTTTAGCCACCAAGGTCGGCATCCATCACGGATCACCCTTGCTACCACATGGTAAGCAGTCATTATAAGCACTTTTCCGTTCTCTCACTCCATCAAAATGAATCAATGACCCATACAGGAATAAAGCCAGCTTAATCTATACAACAACACTGGCGATAATAAATCAGTATACTCTTGGCATCTGTATATGAGGTGACCTTTAAAATACTGTACCACCAGTAATCTTGATATTATGAAATACTTGAAGTTATTCCAACTGCAAGTGCAGTTACATTCAAGAAAGGAGCCATTTGATCATTTGAAAGAAGAAACAGGTTTGTGCAGCAGGAAGGCTTTATGAAACCAAGTCGTGAGTGACGTCATAGGGTTTCTGTTGACTGACGAAGAAATAAAAGAAAGACCGTATAAAAACAGCCCGTGGTATCGACGAAGAACTGAAACTCCGCAGCAGCTTTTTGACGAGAGTAAAAGAGCAAGGAAGCATCTTCCAGCCACAATGATTCTCAAAGGGAACGTAAGAAGAAATAAATACTATCGACTTCCTCCGCCTTTGACATTCCGGAAAAAAAAAAAAAAAAGGAAAACTCCATCGACTTCTTCTCCTGCTCTTGACATCACGAGAAGAGGAATCCATCGACCTTCCATTCACCCAGAGAAAATGACCCTTCGGATGTATCGTCTGAGGACTCACAGGACAACTCTCTACATCAGAATACCTTCATTCTCCACTTCTCTTCACATAATCACGTACTTGAAAATTACTCATAGTAGCATGAGTCTTGAAATGGAGAGAAACAACCCCACAGATATGCATGGGAACGTATATTTAAAAATAAATCTCTACAGATTCCCGAAAGTTCTCTGTAGAGATTTATTTTTAAATATGCGTACCCATACATAACTCTGGGTTTGCTTCTCCAGTCAAGATATTATGATTTCTTCATAATCGTCGCCATAATGAATTATTATTACAAAAAAGGAAAAGAAGAATAATAAGTATATTCTTGATTATATATTAGGTTGCCTATCACGGTAAATACAATATCCTATTTCATTAAATACTTTCTTAAGTTTTCACTTATTTGAAGAAATGAACAAAAACTCGTGTTTATGTGAAACTGTTGGACACACAAACACACACACACGTATATATGTGTGTGTGTGTGTGTGTGTGTGTGTGTGTGTAAGTGTGTAAAAAGACTGCTTGGTTGGAAAATATCATTAAAAATAGTTAGCAAGGTACCAGAATATCTTATACTTTTTTTGTGAAATTAATAAAAAGAAAACAACGGCACATAGTCTCAAAATTTTAAAAGTTCAATATTAAAGTAATCTAAACTGCACGTAGAATGAACACGATTGATGATAGAAACTGAGGGAGGAAAATCATTACTGTACCAGTTCCCTTGACCAGAGATATACGAACCAATTACATCACAACAGATTTATGAAGAAATATGGGAATAAGATTCAACAGAATGGAAATGCATTCATCAGCAACAAAGGTTATGAACTCAGCTGGACATCTCGCCGGTTTGACTTACTAACATCCTTAGAAAATGAGATAGAGAAAGGTTAGTAGGTCATGCGAAGAACATGAAAATAGGCCTCTGTTCTATTATTAAAGAACAAATTATGTTATTAAAAACAAGCTATTACGAAAACATAAATAAATAATAGATAAATAATTCTAAAGGAATTTCGTCTAATCTGCCATTCAGCAATTATGGTTCTTATTATTTCTGTGAAATTGGGAATATAAAATGAATTTAAGACATTGTATTGAATTTTTCCTAGAACTCCCAACAACTAAATAAATGCTTGGTCGTACTACCCTCAGCTGTGTTAAAAAATTTGTGAAAGAACATTTCACTGACACGACCTGCGGCTGGAAAGATGTTTTGCTTGATGAAAAAGATTTTACATTTATTTTTTCCATTCATTTCCCCTCACTGGTGTAAATAAAAAAGAACGAAATTCCGAACTCATTTCATATGTTGTTTTTATATATATATATATATATATTATATATATATATATATATATATATATATATATATATATATTCGTATATGTATATCAATTTTATATATATATATATATATATATATATATATATATATATATATATATATATATATATATATATATATATATATATTATATATATATATATATATATATATATATATATGTGTGTGTGTATAAAAGAGACAGACAGCACAGTAATACCTGGTTAAAGGTGACAGACAGAACAGTAATACCTGATTAAAGGTGTCAAAACAGCACAAACCTGGATAAAAGGGAAAGTCACACAGTAATACCTGGATAACAGGGACAAAGGGATGTCAGGACAGACAGCACAGAAATACCTGGTACCTGGTTAAATGTGCCAGACAGCACAGTAATACCTGGATAAAAGGGACAGTCACCACGGTAATACCTGGATAAAAAGGGCAGACATCACAGTAATACTTGGTTAAAGGTGACAGGTAGTACAATAATACCTGGTTGAAGGTGTCAGACAGTACAGTAATACCTGTTTAAAAGGGAAAGTCACTACAGTAATACCTAGATAAAAGGGACAGTCACCAGTAATACCTGGATAAATGGGAAAGTCATTACAGTAATACCTGGATAATAGGGACAGACAGAACAGTAATATCTGCATAAAAAGGACAGTCACCACAGTCATTTCTGGATAAAAGGGAC
>NC_089762.1:31963390-31980890 GCF_040412425.1 Macrobrachium rosenbergii | reverse complement strand
AAAAGAAAAAATTTTACATTAGATAATTGCAGACGCCACATTTAAATAAAAGCTATAGCAATTCAGTTATAGCTGAAGCTCTGAATCCGAAATTCAAGTTATATATATAATTTCCCGCGGCCTGCCTGCATCCCTGGTAGTTCGAATACGTTCACCTGTATTTCTTACTGGTACTTAGTTTTTATATCATTATTATTCTATATATCTTTGGTAACACAAAAATATTTATTTATTATTGCTTATTTTTGCATTTTTTATATAATCTCGTGTTTTACATGTTAAAAAGCGCTTTGGCAGAGATTCAAAGTCTATTTGAGTACATTCGAATGAGAAGGAATTAAGCCAATCAGCAGCCGATATGATCAGCAGTATTGCCATGACTCGATATTTATCAAGGACAAATTTCAAGGACAGAACTAACACCGATTATAGTTCACTAGCTTGGATTATTTATCTGTCATTTAACTAGTTCACTAGAAACGAGTAGCACTTACTGATTTTACAGTAAATTTACAAAATGCCTTAAGACACTTTCTTAGACTCGAAAGGAATGACAATAGTGAAAGCTTTTACATAGGAAAAATATTAATTAATTGGTGAAATCGAGTTATCAATGATGATTTTTTTTAAACTGAATTGTCAGTTGAGGTACATAAGCCTCTAGACATTCTTCACGAATAAGTAAACTACAGTTAAATCAGCATATGAAGATTTTACTATAAAAAAACAGTATATTTTAAGAATAATTATAAGAATGATTAAGAATGAGGAAGAGGCGGGTAACTGAGGAAATACTATTCACCCTGTAAAAATAGGTGCAAATATTGGTAAGTCACTAGGATAGATTTTTTTTTTAAGGAATACATGGAACAGTTGGAGACAGTTCCCATCCTGGAGCATGGCATTTTCTATTGTTACTTCCAACAAAATTCTTGCTTTTGAACCAGTTCAACAATTATCACAAAATATATTTAATGTTGGTTTTGAATTTATTTGATTTTCCATGACTACGTCAGAGTGTGTATTCTTACTTATGCAATTTACGGCATAAAGATATATATATATATATATATAAATATATATATATATATATATATATATATATATATATATATATATATATATATATATATATATATAAATTCGTTGTCTCCTGGGACAAAATAAAAAAAAAAATATATGAATTTCGGGGTTGTGGAAAGAAAGTATTCATTATCGACTTTCCATTCTTCAGATGCGGCTGATAAAAAACTGCACGGTGATTTCAATATGGCGGCTTCAGTTGTGGTTTGCCAATACTCGAAAGTATCGAAGGAATACTTTTAGCGCTGCACTCACGAGAAAGCGAGCGAAAGAGAGAGAGAGAGAGAGAGAGAGAGAGAGAGAGAGAGAGAGAGAGAGAGAGAGAGAGTTTCTAGTGGGCAAATGTGGGAGGAGAGTCTTTGTAGAGGCAGAATGTCCTAAATGTGTCATGAATGTTTTCTTGTGGTAGGTATTTAATCTGCTTCCCCGTCTTCTTTAAAAATGGACATTATAAGCATAACTTGGATTTTTCCTAGATAGTGAACCCCAAGGGTTTTAACCCGGTGTGTGTCCATCTTTGCAGCGTGTTTAGTACAAACCCGTTGGGGATGACCGTAAAATCATAAACAAAAGACTGTAAATATCATAAAGATAATGACCCCCAACAAATATTAGTCCTAGATAACGACCCCCGAACTTTGCTGGGGGTCACTATCTAGGAAAGATCCCATAACTTTTCTGTAAGACTGATTTGATCGACTGAATTTTCAGTCTTTGCAAAAACTTCATCCTGGTTGCCCTTCTACCTTTACCAGCCCTCATCTCTCTTTATCAGCACGCATACACTCAGACATAGACATAGATAAACAGACATGCAAATAAAAAACACACATGCATATCTGCTGCCCTTTCTCTGACAGCCACAGACACATGACAGGCCTTTTCCTTTGTACCATTTTTACACCAGACCAGTACCTCCTGCCAACGAATTGTAAATACACTTACTCTCTATTGTCAAAACATTTGTTATTCTCAACAAATTAATTTTCAGAACAATGATAATAAAGCGAAATCAATATCAATAAAAAAAAAATCATAAAACTAAATACATAATGCAGGAAAAAATATGGGAACATTTTTATTCTTGATGACAGAAACACAAGAAAACTTAGTCATATTATTTACCTTCTTTTACAGATTCATAATCATACTCCACATCAATAATACCTCTTTAAAATCAGGTTACTGATTAGCTAAACCGACAGGCTTTGAGAATAGTTGCATAGATGTGACCCGTTCATAACTTCTTTAAAAAAATGGAAAATAAACTTCAAGAGAGACCATTGTAACAAAACCTAGAAACGTGAGCAAAGGCCATGAACTTGAAATTGAGTTTCTAAAATAGGATCCAGCAGAGGTCACCATCTCCTAATCAAAAGGAAACGTTTGACGTCTGGAATGAATTCTTGAACTCAGACTCACAGAAATTTATGCACTGGAGTCTTTCATTTGGCTCCTGAAAGGTCATCAAGAAATTTATTTAGAGCAATTGTCGTCGGGAAGATTTCCTTGCGGAATTCTTTGACGTTTGCGATTAATGGGTTCAGAGATTCTGTATATTCAGCTTAAAATATATATGCGGAGTCTTCCATTCTATACCTCTTATTAAGTGGATCATTTTTGCCCAGTCAAATCCCTCAGTCACATCTCGGTTTTCTTTTCAAAGTGCAAATGTTAAAAGGAGCCTTGGAATTGCAGACAGAGAATGTGAAATTCAAGAAGGAACACTTTCAAAATAAAAAAGTTAAATCACGGAGGCGCCAGATAAAATGAGTCGTGATTAGAGTTCTTTAACGCTCGCGAAATAATGGTGAGAAGCATTGACTGAGTAGAGAGATGGCCTTTTTCTCATGCTGAGCTTTTTAAAAGGAATTAAGAAAGCTGGGTGTGGCAGAAAAGAAAGGTTCTGAGATCCGTCAGAGCTAGACTGTGAAAGTAGAACACAAAAAGCTCTGGTGGTGACAATCCCATATATATATATATATATATATATATATATATATATATATATATATATATATATATATATATATATATATATATATATGTGTATATATATATATATATATATATATATATATATATATATATATACATATATATATATATATATATATATATATATATATTTATTTATATATATATATATACATACACACACACACACACACACACATATATATATATATATATATATATATATATATATATATATATATATATGTATATATATACTGTATGTATATATATACATATATATATATATAGAGAGAGAGAGAGAGATTCTATAAAATTAGTCTCTGTCACAACTTTCGTAGCTTTTGACGCCAGAAATATGAAATCTACAATTACAGTTTCATCAGAATTGTCTTTATAAATATCTTATCGCAAAACATCATCCATACACTCATACCTAGCTGCAAATTCTACCACACCTTGTAACTTTACAACAAAAGACTTGACTAAAAACTAACAAAACTATGAATAAAGGTTGAAAGGTAAAAATACTTCCTCATCTAGAACTTTGGACAGACAACAAAATATATTACGTCATTTGTTCCACCACTCGAAAAAAAAAATGGCTCACCCTCAAAGATTCCACCAATAAAGAGACCCAAGAACCATCATAAATTGATTGGTGCACACCACCCGCCAAAAAAAAAACATTCAAACGGCGGTTTCCAATCACTGTGCAGTCATAAGAGACGTGATTTAGTTGTTATAGACCTTTCTGGATGCTGCCAACCGAACTCTTCCTCTCCTGTCGTTCTTTTGAGTGGTTTAACTTAGCAATGGCTAAATTCTACACATATGAAAATTCTACGCTTTTTAAAAATAGCCCTTCCAAAATTGTGATAGAATGTGTATATATATATATATATATATATATATATATATATATATATATATATATATATATACATATATATATACATATACAGTATATATATACATATATATATCTATATATAAATATGTATATATATATATATATATATATATATATATATATATATATATACTATATATATATATATATGCTTATATGTCAATAAATTCTGTAAGGCCACAAGAAAAATGATTAGAGAAAGAAATACCTCTTTCTTTTATTAATTTTCTGTGGTCTTATATATATATATATATATATATATATATATATATATATATATATATATATATATATATATATATATATATATATATATATATATATATATATATATATATATATATATATATATATATATATGTGTATATATATATATATATATATATATACTGTATATATGTATATATATATATATATATATATATAAAGATCGATATATATATTATATATAAAGGGCATTCCCAGCGGGCAAGGAATCCTCATAACGGAACACAATAGCTCCACTTTCTCTTACAGAACATTATCACTGGCCCGAAGCTATTTCATGTTTCCACATAACCAGCTCGTTACTTTCATTTGCAATCACTCTTTACCTTTTTTTTTTTTTAACCTTCGCTCTCATGCATTTTGGATATCAACTCATGATTTATTACTTGCCGCGTTATCTTCAGCACTTTGGCTTACAGGAGGTATTCTGCATTTTTCTTTCATATTTTTACATTTAAAGAACAAAAAACGCTTTATCATAATTTCTCTCTTGCATTGTCTGGGAGTATACTTCACATTTATATCCTGGAAATAGTTTTTGCTTTTTAGCCGTAGGTGCTTACTTTATTTACGATTCCATTAGAACACCGTAGTTCAACGCCTTCGCATCCTTTTTTCGTATTTTACCTCTGTTTGCATAATTAACCCATAATTCACCACTATTCCATCCATGGACAACACTCAATACTCTCTAACCACAGGATGAATGTTTACACAAAATATTTGTTTTCCTATGCTGCCCACCATCAAAGCAGCTCCCAGTCTTTATGCACTTGCAACAAAGTTATAAATCAAAATTACGAAACTGATTAAAAAAAATGAAAACGAGTTTATTAAGCTCTTATTTTTTCCTCTCTGCCTATTTATCTTCATCAGGAAAAAATATGAACCTCCTGTGAGGTTAATAACCGCCCAAAAAATCTCTCGTACAACATATTGTGCCCCGGAAGACCTTGATATATTTAAAAAAAAAATACTTAAAAATTATATATACGCTATTAAAAAGAGTCTTGCTTAATACTACATGTTTTCTTCAAAATAAACATCCTTGTTGCTTCACAGCTGGCAAAGCATTATCGGGTCAGGGTCAAGAGAGAGAGGGAGAGAGAGAGAGAGAGAGAGAGAGAGAGAGAAAGTAACGGAGAGGAGACGTGATGGCATTTAGCTGTCCTTGTCAGCCAATCAGTACCGATGTATGACGCACGTTAGTGAGGACGTGTTAAAGTTCATATAAAAGGCAATATGTTTCGCCAAACTGCGTCAAAACGCGTCGTTGTTCCCTGCCTTATATGGATTTCGTAAAAGGTAATAACCGTTAGAGACAATTTATTAGCCGTTTAGCAAAAAACACCGAGCCTGAACCACTATGAGCGGGCCTATATCATTTACATAATGATACCACTGGCCAAAATATACTGAATGATTCATCTAGAATTTTTCCTCGGTTTATTTGTTCTTTTTTTTTTTTTTTTTTTGCCTTGGCCTGTTCGTCTGTCTATTCAACTATTCGAGGCTATCCGATACTGTTCTTCTATTTGCCTGTCTGCTTGTCTGTCCAAATATTCGACAGCGGTCCGATACTGTTCTTCTCCTGTTCGTCTCTGTCCTGTTCGGTCAATGTTGTCTCGCCTCTTCATCTGTCTGTCTGTCTGTCAGCTGTCTGCCTTTCCAAATATTCGACAGCGTTGTCCGATATTGTCTGTCCTGTCTCGCCTCTTCATCTGTCCTTCTCCTGTTCGTCTGTCTGTCTGTCCGCCTTTCAAATATTCGACAGCGGTCCAATGTTGTCCCTTCGCCTGTTTGTCTGTTTGTCTGTCTGCCTTTCCAAGTATTCGACAGCGGTCCAATGTTGTCCCTTCGCCTGTTTGTCTGTCTGTCTGTCTGCCTTTCCAAATATTCGACATCGGTCCGACACCGACCCTTCGCTTCTTCGTCGTCTGTCCGTCTGTCTGTCTGCCTTTCCAAATATTCGACAGCGATCCGATACTGGTAAAGGACAGAGAGAGAGAGAGAGAGAGAGAGAGAGAGAGAGAGAGAGAGAGAGAGAGTACAAAAAATAAAGAGGAGTTGCGCTTGCAGGAATAATTAGCGGATCAGTTTGGCAAAACCACCGCTTTTATTTCCACCTCATTTCGACGCATTTTTATCTCGCCCAAAAAGGTGAAGAAATCATTTCCAGAGACTGACCGAGGATTATTTATTTCCAGTGAACGCGACGTGAACACGGCAGACTTGACTCAGTTAAATCGAATTGTCATATTTATTTTCCGCAAATGCAGCCGGCTAATTAACAGAACACAAAGTGGACTTTCAGCATCAGTTTGTAGGCCTTGTAGAATAGTTCTCTCTCTCTCTCTCTGGGTGTGTCGTTAATCATTGCTTTTGTGCAGCCAATCTATATACAAAAATAATCATCGTCAAGCTCCTGAAATAAAGTGAAGTGGGAATGGATTTAAATGCAAACCCCTTATTATAATTAGGTGTTTTATTAAGAAATTCTTTTTTTTATTTTTCAGATCTAAAGTTATTTAGTAGTACAGGCAATGACTGCATCAGCAAAGTTAAAGCAACCTTCGGTTTAGGCAAAACATGGGTGGTCGACCACCAAGAAAGGCAAAGTGCCTTTGGTATGAAAACCCGGAAGAGTACAGCCTTTTGAATCGCCCCTCTCTACCCACCCCCCCACCCCCAAATATCCCACCACTAATGAGGAGAAATGGGTTCCCTGATTTTTTGTCGAATGAGAACTTGTATGAATAATATCGTTCGAAAGTACGCTTGCTTCTCTTCGTATATTGATTTTAATGGCGACATAAACTTACTCTTTGCAAGATTAACGCATGCATAAAATGCTTTTGTGTTGAATTTGTTGGCGTAAGGTATAAATGCGCTGTGGTTTCCTCTAAATCTTATGTTTCGCTTATGTCTAATTTCGCTTTTTAAGAAGAGATGCGTCTTAACGAGCATGCCCATGAAAAGGTAAATGGCATCCGAACGATCGAATTGGCAATAAATCAGACGAAAGTTTAATTATTTATGGACGCAACGCTCACAGCTGCTGGCTTTAAAACAGAGAGAAGGCTGATGATTGAAGTGAGAGACGCAAGGAATTTTTCTCCCACGCCTTAACAAAAAAAAAAAGTTTGAACAGTAAAGAAACCAACTCGAAAATAACAGGACGAAAGGAATAAAGAAAGATATTACATTTCGAGGTATTCTAAACCCTACTGATTCAGAATTTTCTCTCTTTTCATTGCATTTTCCAGGCTTCTCCGTCCTCATTCCATAGATTAATGACAGTGAAGCTCAGAAAACCTCCCGCCCTACACCGTGGTTGTATCTACAATAGTTCAGTCAAAAGCGTTCAATAGGTCCAGATACGTCACAGGAATTAACTTTCAGTCTGACAATTGTAACTTGAAGTTTTTTTTTTATTTCTGTCTAGCAATAACTGTGGTATACAATATAACAACAGCAAACCTGTCTAAATAGATAATGGGTTGATTCCAAAATAATAATAATATTTACGGCACCGTAAAAACTCACAAGACTGGTAATCCTTTACGCCCGATTATAAGCCATAAATAATAATAATAATAATAATAATAATAATAATAATAATAATAATAATAATAATAATAATAATAATAATAATAACGGTTTGATTTTATTTTCCACAAAAAATAATGAGTAAGAAAGGTCTGAAGGTACAAATCTGTAGCCTTTCAATTTAAAAGACTCTCGAGAAAGAGAATAAAAGTTTTAAATACTTTAAGCTCTGCAGCTTCAAAGAGGTATGCGACTAGTATGAGTTAAAAATCTTTTGAATTTAACAGCAGTTCTTAAAGTTAAGGCATTAAAGTCCTTTCAGGGGCAAAGTTTCCCACTCTCCTGAGATTAAGGATGTAAGTGAACCTGGTTCTTTTTCCGACTGAGAATTTAAATGGAAAAGCTACACTGAAATATAATTCTTTAGGAGTTAATGTGCGCTTATGAAAAGACGAAGCGTTCTTGTCCTTACAACACATACGCCAGTAATGCTCTCTCTCTCTCTCTCTCTCTCTCTCTCTCTCTCTCTCTCTCTCTCTCTCTCTCTCTCTCAGGGCAATACTCACACGGCTCGAGTGTGTGTGCGTGCTGTGAAACATATATACGAGTATATATATATATATATATATATATATATATATATATATATATATATATATATATATATATATATATATATATGTATGTGTTTATGTGTGTGTGTGTATGTGTGTATACTATATGTGTCTGTGTGTATGTATATGTTATATATATATATATATATATATATATAATCATGAAGCTACAAATGTCGCTTAACATCAAATCCACGCTGCCTCGGGAATATCCCCGATGGGGAATTATCACCGAAGGGGAATTTATAAGTGATAAATGGACGGGCAGCTTAGTGGTAACGTCGACTGGAGTTGCTGGATGCGCATGTGGGTCGAGACTCGGCAGGGATCGAGACTTCGGTGATAATTCCCCATCGGGGATATTCCCGGAGGCAGCGTGGATCTGATGTTGCCCGTCCATTTATCACTGATATAAATTACAAAATATATATATATACCCTTATATATGATAATTTCTGACCCATCAGGATCGAACCCAGGTCTCTCAGGTGGAAAGGGGATATTCCAAGTCTAAAAGAAGTTGGAACCTGAGGCAGCGTGGATCTGATGTTAAAGCGACATTTGCAATGACCCAATAGACAACATTTTCGAATTATTGTATATAGAAATCATCAACACACAATCACGGTGTGATAAAAAGTCATATATATATACAAATATATATATATACATATACAGTATATATATATATATGTATATATATATATATATATATATATATTCGCATTCTTTTCTTCTTATTAATAATAAATCGAATCACCTTGTGGTATCACGAGAGAGAGAGAGAGAGAGAGAGAGAGAGAGAGAGAGAGAGAGAGAGACGCGTTCTGAGAAAGAATCGCGTGATACTCAACATTTCCATTTGCAACGTCTCTTTGATGCCATATGATGTTTTGATGACGCTTTCACCTTACCCACTTTTATTCTATCCTTACAACATCCATTGAACAGCACACACAAACACACACACACACATGCACACACACACGAAAACTTTTATTACTTTCCAAAGACTACACCCAGAGAAAGGTTTCACACCTTCCTAGTTTTCCCTTTTTTTTTTTTTTTGTGTACCCTGGGTCAGTTTTTTCCACGATCAGATTAATTCCGGTAAAAACTAAACCGTAGGCAGAACAGGCAAAAAAGGTTAAAGAAATGAAACGAGTCAGGAGGAAATGAGGTTGCTGGCGAGAAGCAGAGTTATGGCGGTGACACTGCAAATGAATATCTCATAAAAGATGCGCAAGATTTGTCTTGGGAACACGAGAGAGAAGTTACTGAGATATTGGTGGAATAAATAGCTGGTCCTTTGTACAAAGGGAAAGAGAGAAGATGGTGTAAGTGCCTTTTGAGTTATAAAAGGTAGATTAGAGTGAATCTGGAGTGAACGTGCTGATGTAAATTTGATTGAGGATTCAAAGGGTGAGAACTGGAAAGACGCCAGGACCTGGGAAAATACAAGTAATATGCAATGGTATGGTAGAGTAATATCCTATTTTCTGAGGGAATTGGAACCAAAAGGAATGGATTAGAAGAAGAGGAAAGTGTGTTCCTTTCTTTAAATAAAAGGGAGATTAAGTGACAAAAAATACTAGAGGTTTGACCTTACATACTGTACGTGACATGTGTATGGTAGAATATTAAGAAATATAAACATTTACCAGAATGATTGTTAGGGTCTGAACCGTGTGAGTTATATTTAAGAAAAGCGTATAGAAGGAGATTCCGCAGCAATATGAATTGTCTAAGAACTTATATATTTAGACAGTGAGGTTTCGCTGGGTTTATATTTTTCTAAATAATACCAATTATTGTGGAATTTCCTTCTATACACAGGGGTGATACACTGCACCGATGTTTTAGAAGAAGAAAGGTGTTTGAATTAATTAATGTATTATAACACATGGGCGTGGGATTTTTTATGGAAAGTGGGGAAAACTGCATGTGGCATAAATGGACATACAAATACCTAATAGAACTGACAGAGATGCAAATAGAAGAGTAGAGTATGTAAGATGCCGACAATTTTATTATGTCTTTATCCGTTTGAAGTTTACTTGAGGAAAACAGAGTGCGCCTTAAAAAAAATTCTATGTAAGAGCAATTGGTACAAATAATGGTGGGACCCAGAAAAGGCATATTATGCTTCAATGATTTCTGAATAAGGTTTTGATGGACAGATAAGAAAAAGGAGAATAATAAAAGGAGACGGAACATTTTTTTAGATAAGGAAACGGGTTTCGACAGGAGTGAGGAGTGAATGACGTTTGCACATGAAAGGCTCCTGACAGATGATTGTGAAGTAAAACTGCAGAGTCTGGGGAAAGCCTGCGGTGATATTAAGAAAGGGAAAATTGAAAGTACATTATTGCAATAGAATGGTTACTAAAGCATATAGAAACAAGAGCACCGAACAGTTGAGGACAAGAGTTGGGATGCAAAAGGCAACGGTTTTGCCAATTCTCCTTTATAGGAGTGAAATGTAGAAGTTCAATATGAATAAAAAACAGAATCCTATATGCATAAATTCCTAAACTGGTGATGCGGCATAAGAGAAGCAGAAAGACTGAGAGAAATAGATTCGGATTCGGCAGAAGGACCTTTTTATTAAGAAGAGTAAACTTGACTAGAAGCTACAGATGACTGGCATATATTGTAAATAATGGTGGGTAAATTCATTACCTTTCAAGTAGGTATGAAGAATCTAGTTCCGTGGAAGTTTTAAGCAGAAGTTGCTCATCCTAAGTTCGGCAGTTAGAAAATGAGTTTAACATCTGTTTTTATCTGGAGACAAGTTGTTGTAAAAGGAACTGGTTACCAGGGACGTGTATATATATATATATATATATATATATATATATATATATATATATATATATATATATATATATATATATATATATATATATATATATATATATATATATATATATATATATGTATATATATATATGATATGAGAGAGAGAGAGAGAGAGAGAGAGAGAGAGAGAGAGAGAGAGAGAGAGAGAGAGAGAGAGAGATAAAAAAGCACTTTATTTAAACAGTTTTCAAGTAACAAATGATTTTTTGAGCAACCAAAAAAGCCGGTAAATATGGATAAGTTGATACATTTGAAAGCATTTTCCACAAAAGAACTCGCCAGTGAATCTTTGAAATACCATCTCCATTAAGCTGGATTCTCTTGAAGCCTTCCGTATATTTCGGTTGAATGAACTTCACTTTCTTTTACATTCACTATTTCCACAGAATTATGGGTACCCTGGAGCGTTCGCATTCATGTGAGTAGAGGAGGAGAGGGAGGAGGAGGAGGAGGAGGAGGAGGAGGAGGAGGAGGAGGAGGAGGAGGAGGAGGAGGAGGAGAAGGAGAAGGAGGAGGAGGAGGAGAAGAAGGATGAGGAGGAGGAGGAGGTGCTGGAGGAAGAATAGTAGCTCGATACACAAGCCTAATTAATTAGTGATATTGTAACAGCCAGAAAAGTAGAAAATATAAGGAATGACAGTAGTATCGTATGGTTTTTATTATATATATATATATATATATATATATATATATATATATATATATATATATATATATATATATATATATATACATATAAATATACACACATACTATATATATATATTTTTTTTGTGTGTATAAAACCTACTCCTAATATTTTATATACAAAATTTTTCTACCGTTTTTGTGATACCTTCCTTAGACTAGCAGTAACATCTAAGTGAGCGTACCAGGTCTATCACACATTTGTTGTTATGTATTCTTGTTAGTGCCAAGTGACCTCTGCCTTTCAAAACATTCCCTTCCAGCCTCGTTTGCTGAACACTAGGAGGGTCAAAAAAGATTGGCCTAATGAGATTTCGGAGATGAATGTTGGGCGCTCACATCCACTTCTTATTACCATATTTCAAGTTGTTTTCCTTAAGCGTCTTAGGAACGCAAAATAAGTGGCATATTGTCAGCAATATTGAAACATGTCCGTCGGTTATCAAGGCTTCTTATGTAGACTGACTATTATTATTTTGTCCATATTCCGGATTATAGTATAAGCGAAATTTGACTTTCCATAATTATTGGCAGAAAGGAAAGTACTCGAAGAATGTCTGGAAATCATTTTTATTTGAGTGTAGAGTAAATCAACTGAAGATGTGAAAAAGAATTTGGGATTACTGACTAAAATGCATATTAGTATAATGTGTTGGTATGATTTACATAATCTGGATTTTTTTTAAATGTAAAATTTTCAGATTATGGTGCTTTTATCGTCTTGTTTAAAGAAATAAAATTAAGAGAAGTGAAGTAAATACGGAAAGAAATTAAGTGAGAAAAATAAAGTAAATATGGAAATAAATTAAGCAACACTAAAGTAAACATGGAAAGAAATTAAGAAGGAAAGTAAAGTAAATATGGACAGAATTTAAGAAAGAAAACTAAAGAAAATATGGAAAGAATTTACTAAAGAAAAGTAAAGAAAATATGGAAAGAAATTAAGAGAGAAGAGTAAAGTAAATATAGAAAGAAATTAAGAGAGAAAAGTAAAGTAAATATGAGAAAATTAAGAAATAAAAGTAAAGTCAATACGGAAAGAAATTAAGAGAGAAAAGTAAAATAAATATGGGAAGAAATTAAGACAGAAGAGTAAAGTAAATATGGAAAGAAATTAAGCAATAAAATTAAAGTAAATAAGGAAAGAAATTAAGATAAATTAAGAGAGAAAAGTAAAGTAAGTATGGAAATTAATTAAGTCAGAAAAGTAAAGTAAATATGAAAAAAATAAGAAAGAAAACTAAAGAAATATGGAAGAAATTAATAAAGAAAAGTAAAGTAAATATGGAAAGAAATTAGGAGAGAAAAGTAAAGTAAATGTTGGAAAAAATTAAGAAAGAAAAGTAAAGAAATTAAGAGAGAAAAGTAAAGTCAATACGGAAAGAAATTAAGAGAGAAAGTAAAGTAAATATGAAAAGAAATTAAAAAAGAAAAGTAAAGAAAATAAGGAAAGAAATTAATGCAGAAAAATAAAGTACATATGGAAAGAAATTAAGAGAGAAAATTCAAGTAAATATGGGAAGAAACGTAAATGTGAAAAGAAATTAAGAAAGAAAAGTAAAGTCAATATGGAAAGAAATTAAGAGAGAAAAGCACAGTAAAAATGGAGAGAAATTAAGAGAGAAAAGTAAAGTAAATATGGAAAAATTAAGAAAGAAAAATAAAGCAAAAATGGAAAGAAATTAAGAAAGAAAAATAAAGTAAATATGGAAGGAAATTAGGAAAGAAAAATAAAGTAAATATTAATCAAAAGAGACATATCAATGTAGGACCAACCACAATATAAACTGGGATACATCGCAACTTATTCATGGCAATACGTGTCAATTTTAAGAGATCAAATACTCGATGCTACTCCCATTAAGAACTCTAACAACATGAATTTGACAAAAGGGTTATGGAAACCAAATAAGATCAACAATAACCTTTTGGATCGTGTCTTAAGAATATGACCACTCCCTATCCTCTGGGATTAGGTGAAACGTAATGAACTTTATGTCCCCTTAATTGCCTGTCATAATCTTTAATGATAAATAGTTCGCCATTGTATTACCAGAATCGTTACTGCTCGTTAAGGGGTTGGAGATACTACCAGAAATATTAAGGTTCTTCCTTCTTCCTTTGTCCTTTGTTCCATACATTGTATGGGGGATTTTATTCGTTAAGAGGGCATCATGGTTATTAGACACACACACACACTATATATATATATATATATATATATATATATATATATATATATATATATATATATATATATATATATAATATACATATATATATATATATATATATATATATATATATATGTGTGTGTGTATGTATATATAAAATACAATATATTATATGTATATATAAAACAATATATTATACATATATATGTATATATATATATATATATATATATGTGTGTGTGTGTGTGTAAATACACACATACATAGATATATATATATATATATATATTATATACATGATTATAATTTACTTTATATATATATATATATATATATATATATATATATATATATGCACGTGTAGGTTTGTTTGGGTTAATGGTTATGTGTTTGTCTTAGTATGCATGCAAAGAGAGAGAGAGAGAGAGAGAGAGAGAGAGAGAGAGAGAGAGAGAGAGAGATTAAATCTTCCCGCTAATCGAAGACATTTTCAAGAAGGAAAACTTTTCAAGGTATCATCATCTAAGAAGGTTGATAATATAAAGCTCGTTAGAGATACTCTGCCCGCCAAAGTTCCTTCGGGATTTACATCACAAAGTTCGCTAATGGAAGGGATACATTTTACACCACGTAAAGCCTCATTTTCTGCAAAATCTCGCGTTAATACTTACAGGGAGGAACGACTTGTTTTCTGTGAAACCCCTATTTTACTTACGGGGGAAAAAAAGAAAAAGAGTCTTTTTAATCACGGTTATTATCAAGCGTTTTAATTCTCCTCAGGCTATCCGTAATACCCTCAGAGAAAAACGGTAATTAGATAAAAGACTTCCCTTTGTCCCCCAAAGCACTCTCTCGAATTTCCCGTTTTCTTTGTTTTGCTTTGTCCCACAAAGCGCTCTCTCATATTTCCCGTTTTCTTTGTTTCGCTAAGCAGATTTGAGAGCTTTTGGGTGACGCGATAATGTCTTGAGCTATTTTCCTCTTCCGAGTTTTTCTATGCGCCTTCATTACCGCAAACACTAATGGAAGATAATGCGTTTATTTCTGTTTCCTTTTTCTAATATTACATTCTTTTCAGGGGTTTGTTGCTTTTGGGAGCACTATTCCACTACGGTAAATCCTAGCTAAACTTCTAAGTAATCCTCTTTACTTAGAATCTCATTAACAGGGACAAAGAGATATATGCCACTGATAGCTTATTAAAATGCTTTTTATATATAAAACATTGACAATATCCCACTAGTGTCAAAGTAAGCCCACTACGATTAATATAATAATAATAATAATGTATAGCCATAAATGGTTTGTTGCTATAATAATAATAATAATAATAATAATAATAATAATAATAATAATAATAATAATAATAATAATAATAATAATTCTAAATGGGCATTACCGCTGCATCAGTACTTTCGATTCTATATAAAACCGTCCTAAATGTTCTATGATTCCTTTCTTTTCTGCAAGATGATGGGTAATTCTCAGAGACACTTATACAACTACTGTACACACACACACACACACACACACACATATATATATATATATATATATATATATATATATATATATATATATATATATATATATATATATATATATATATATATATATATATATATATATATATATATATATATATATATATATATATATATATCCAGCAAGGACAAATTTATGTCCTCTCAGGGAAAATGAGATGATTTGAAATGCCATGTTAAATATGTTACATAATTTAGAATTGGTTTATGGGAGGATGGTACTTCGAGATAAGTTAATACTTCTTATCTGTGGAGATTCTATGCTGGGGGGGGATGTTTATTTGTTTAGCAGCTGTTTTCAGTGTCTTTCAAGCTGAAAGCCCTTTTGTTTTGCGTCTTTCGCAAACACACATGTTTGCCGCTGAGGCATTTATTTGTCCAACCAACAAAATTACCATAATCATGAACCTATACGTGGATATTTTCATATATATATTTTAGCTGTTTAAGGCGAAACGAAAGCTGTCCATGTGAACTGAACGAAAAATATAAAGTCACTCTCATCACATATCCTTACCATCTTCATTACCCCATTGCGATCACCGAAAAATCCCGTTCCCCTGATGGAGACTTCCACTGGGCATAGCGTTAAGCCACTAAGAGGCTGGGAAGGATTAAAAGATTTCGAAAAATCAGTTAAGTGCCATTTGCAGCAATAAAAGGACTTAATGTTTAAGTCAAAGCCAGTTCCTCGAGGCTTTAATCCTTATTGGCTTTTTGCCTTTAGTCATGGGAGGATACAGAAAAAGGATTTTGTCATTACTTAAGCATTTAATATTCTTAAGGCGCTAGACGTACTCACTTCCTCGTTAATAGTATTTGAGATTATTTAGAACTTCTTATAACATCAGCGATTACATCTGGAAAAATGTAAATATACAAACTCTGCTCGTGAATACTCGAGTGATAATAAAAAAAGAACTTAGAGAATATTTTAGTTTATCACTCTGCTAACGACACTGGAAGCGTTCCCAGAGAATATTTTATTTCTCTCTTTTAAATTACTCTGGGGTCAACATAGCCGAAGATATGACATATGATACTGAACAAAATACGTGGTTTTTTGATACTGAAAATAATTTGACAGACTCAGGTTAACACTTTTCAAAAACGTGAGATAATTCTCCTTATCACGTTCAGGCTTTTATGGTATTTACCATTTTTATGCACGTGACATGAGACCTTTTGAACTTTAAAAAGCCACTCCCCTGAGAGGATTGCGGCCTCTCTAACGTTTTATAACACTAATCAGCTTTCATTAAGCATTTTAGAATAGCTCTCTTTCACCAAGCTTTCGTGGCATAGACGTAAACATTTACACTTTACATATACAGTCAGGGCAGGGAAGCAGTGAAAATGCAGACGAGTTGGTAATAAATATCGTCAAAAAGCAGACAAAGATTGAAGCATTTGCTATTTATAGATATATAATCACAACTGTTTCAAATGAAGATAAAGGATAATTATATTTACCAGATCTACTCTTATATATAAGCCAGTAGGGAGGTAGTGCCGTCAGTGTACTTCATGAGGTGCACTGTAGGCGTTACTTGAGGTTCTTTGCAGCGTGCCTTCGGCCCCTAGCTGCAACCCCTTTCGTTCCTTTTACTGTACATCCTTTTATATTCTCTTCCATGTTACTTTCCACCCTCTCCTAACAACTGATTCATAGTGCAACTGCGAGGTTTTCCTCCTGTTACACCTTTCAAGACTTTTACCGTCAATTTCCGTTTCAGCGCTGAATGACCTCATAGGTCCCAGCGCTTTGGCCTAGATTCTATATTCAATTAAATTCAACTCTTATATAAGAATCCTGCGACATGTTGAAGA